>NC_081167.1:692500-800000 GCF_012432095.1 Onychostoma macrolepis | reverse complement strand
TTAATACTTTTGACCCATCTATTTTCTTAATGCTTTAAAGGCTGAAATATGAAGTTTATCATTTTATAGAACTTTTTGTTTTTGTGAGAACTTGTATCTGAACTGTAAATCATGCTTTTTACAGTCATTTTACAGTTTAATATGTTACTATAGACATTGCTCTACGCCGCTCATATGGTATTCATTTTATTTGTGCAGGTCTTAAAAAGTTTTAAATTTGAGTTTAAAAATCCTACAGAAACCCTGTTTACAAAAGAAACAATGTCATTTGGCCCTAATGAACTTATGGTCACACTTTTACTCACAGAAGGTCAAAAAATACCAAACTTTTCCTCAGTTAAATGAATGTACAGTATTTGAGTTCAGTGATATTTTTAAATTAATATTTTGTTTTTGAGTGGCTTTTACAGTTCTTAATAATATTATGTGCCATTTGGTTACATTTTCTAATATTTTATTTTTTAGTTAATAGAGTATTTAAAGAGAAATGGTATATAAAATCCAATTTAGAGCCCTCTGTTGGCTGAAAAAAATCATATTCATATGTAATGATATAGTGTAACCATTAGATGGCTGTATAGCTCTCTGCATGAATGTAGGTTTAAATGCAGGAGTTTTTTCTCTTGTCTGTTATAATTACTTTTGCTTCTTGATAGTTTTGAGTTTAACCCCCTCTTTGCTATGCAAGTTTATTTTGTGCATTGTGGCTACTTGATCTTATTCAGTGTTACAGGTGCACCAGTTTATAATTGTGTGTGTGTGTGTGTGTGTGTGTGTGTGCATCTGTTATGCACACTTTTTAAAAAGGTTTAAGGCCAGTTCACACTGCACCGACAGACGCTGACAAACTGCGACAGATGCGTTCATCTGGTCTAGTCTGATCGGGGTGTTTCTCCTGTAGGCGGCCGTTGCTGTTGAAAGGCTCTTGTTTCTGCTGATTGAACGCGTTGAATTGGCATTCGTTGTTCTTGGAGCGTCTGAGAATTGATCTGTTTCAAGACCATATGTGACCCTGGAACACAAAACCGGTCATAAGGGTCAATTTTATGAAGTTGAGATTTATACATCATCTGAATAAATAATCTTTCCATTGATGTATGGTTTGTTGGACAATATTTGTCTGAGATGCAACTATTTGAAAATCTGGAATCTGAGGGTGCAAAAAAAATCAAAATATTGAGAAAATCACCTTTAAAGTTGTCCAAATGAAGTTCTTAGCAATGCATATTACTAATCAAAAATGAAGTGTTGAGAGATTTACGGTTGGAAATTTACAAAATATCTTCATGGAACATGATCTTTACTTAATATCCTAATGATTTTGGGCATAAAAGAGAAATGTATAATTTTGACTCATACAATGTATTGTTGGCTATTGCTACAAATATAGCTGTGCTGCTTATGACTGCTTCTGTGCTGCAGGGTCACAGATAGCCTGTTTGAATCATGTCCATTTTGTGAGTGTGTTCACATAGCAAGAGTAGCACAGAAATCACACACTTTATTTTTATTTTATTTTTTTTTCCGGTCAAAAGTGACTGGAGAGTACCAGGGGGTTGAGGTGTATTGGTGTGTGTGTGAGGTGTCCTGTGTTCTGTGCTCGCAGTGCGGCGGTGGCGTGTGTCGGGGCGTTTTATGAGCGGATGGGCCGAATGCTGGGCAGCTCTTTTCCTGAAACCATCAATAACCTCCTGAAAGCTCTGAAGAGTGCAGAGGTACAGACCTTTCACCTGCTTTTCACTCAAAAACAATGATTTTACAACTCCGTTCAGTTTAGCTAAAAAAACACATTTTCATTTCTCACCATTATGTTAGGTTTCCCATTTAAACGATAGCATTGTGTTAAACAGATTCTAAACAGTTTTGGCTCAACTCAGTATTTTCAAAAATAATATTTGATGCTTGTTCAGTTGAGAGTACATCAATTATTTTACTTGTGTAACTAGGAAGTGGATTTCCCCTTCCCATCATGCTTTGCACAGGGCTAGATAAGGAGAGTAAATGTTGGAATAAAATGTTATTTTATGCACTTTATATTAAGATGATAATATTGGGAGACTTGTTAATGTTTAATGCTCTTATATGTTTGTATTTAAAACAGTTTCTGGTATGTTAGTATTTTTTTGGGGTTACCGTTGTGTTTGAGGCCCTGCTAACATGAATAAAGTTGTTTTAATAAAGATAAAAAAACAACTACTTTGGGCATGCGTGCCATGGATGTAACAAAACCATCTTATGGCTAATTCCTAACGAGTTGGCTAATGCCTAAAGTTATGTAAATCCAATGTAACATTTCTTTTGAGTGTAGAAGGATTTCTGCCTAAATGTGTTTTCCAGTTAAATGTTTTCGTGGGAGTTCAACAAGCATAGAAATATTACTTCATAAATGTATCGTTTTCATTTAAACTTAATTAAATTGAGTTGGCACAACTCAATTACGTTTCATTGCATGTATTTGTTTTTTATGAGTTGGGGCTTCACATTTATAGGATGGAAATCCTGCCCTCAGTTAAACTGAGTTCATCCAGTGAATAATGTTTTTGAGTGGTTTGGTTTGTCAAGTTGCCGTGTGTTTGCTTCAGTCTCAGGGTCGAGGTGAGATCCTGCTCAGTCTGCAGAAAGTGCTCAGCGGTCTCGGTGGCGCGGCGGCCTCCTGCCACAGAGACATCTTCAAGAACGCCCGCTCAATGCTGACGGACAGATCCATGGCGGTGCGCTGTGCCGTCGCAAAGGTGAGACGGGGACGTTTTCAGTGCTTTCCAGTCTTGTGTCGTTTAGTCTGAACAGCACATCTAGTTCAAATAGTAGGATGTGTATATACACTCTTGGCACAATAATTATATATTTGCATTTCCTATTATTTATTATTAAATGTAATTGGGTCTATTTGTTGAACATTGCTGTCTTGTGTATTTTGCAGCTTTTTTATAAAGCAATAAGCCACAAGACACTGTGCATTATACGTAATATAACTTATGTTTGTTTGCTGGTTTTTATTGTATTTGTTATACTTGTATTTTTTTTTTTACCATGAAAATAGCCTAAGATGCTGACATGGCATTAAATAAATATACACTACTACTACTGTGCATTATACAGTGATTTTACCGTGGTCAAGCGTGGTAGGATTCAGCATTTGAGTGGTAGTGTATGCATGTTTATTAGAGCTGAATGTGAACTGGCCTGATGAATAATCGTGGTGATGATGATGTGATTGGCCAGTGTGTGTTAGAGCTGCAGAACGAGGCCGTGTTCATCTGGACCACTGAGCTGGAGAATGTGGCCACGCTGTGTTTTAAAGCTCTGGAAGGCTCTACGTACAGTGTGCGTGTGGCTGTATCCACGCTGCTGGGGACCGCCATGGCCACAGCGCTCATGCCCAAACAGGCCACAGGTCAGTTTGCAGATTTGTGTGTAAATGTTTTCATCAACCATGGCTAGGCAGGAAATAACACAATCATACTATTTTTGCAGTCTACATTGCAGAATATGCTTATTTGTGACCCTGGACCACAAAACCAGTCATAAGAATCAATTTTGTGAAATTGAGATTTTAAATAAGCTTTCCATTGATGATGTATGGTTTGTTGGACAATATTTGGCTGAGATACAACTATTTGAAAATCTGGAATCTGAGGGTGCAAAAAAATCTAAATATTGAGAAAATCGCCTTTTAAAGGTGCCATAGAATGGAAAACTGTATTTACCTTGGCGTAATTGAATAATAACAGCTCTGTACATGGAAATGACCGTGAGCTTCAAACACCATTGTTTCCTCGTTATGTAGATTTCGTGAATGCAAAAGATCACTGAAAAATAGGTGAATCAGAACATAACACCGACTGTGATGTAACAGTCGGGATCACTAATAGTTACACCCCCAACATTTGCATATACCCGCCCTTGTTCTGTGCCAGCCTCCAGCCGAACCATCAGACGTTCTGCAGGTATTGTGAAGAAACAAGTGCGGACAACAGCGAAAATGTTATGTTCCAGGCTGTGCAGGGATGGGTTGGTGTCTGTTTTCAGAAAGGCACGGAAAGCAAATAACCAGTTGTAATAATATAACGCGAGCCACTGAAGGGACATGGTTAGCTGCTTGCTAGCGGTAGACTGTTACATTACAGTACACAAGATTTCACTTACCACATAAACAGAGTAAGGAGAGATGACTGAGGATGATGGCGAATGATTTACAGATCCTAAGCACCACTGACAAGCATCTGATCTTGTAAAATGTGTGGCAAGTACTGCCACTCCATAGTATCAACAGAGTTCATGCGATCACAAATCTCGAAAGCGAAAGTGAAATTTTCGATCGTGCATTTGAAAGCAGTTTCAATGCCCCGCATATATTAATAGCGGCTCCCTGATGGCCTCATTTTATTTACAGTATAGTTACCCAATGATATAACTGCGAGAAAGTATTGAAATATATATTTTCCCTGTGTTTCCTTCCTGTGAGCTACTGAAATGAGCCGCACTGTGAAACAGCCAATCAGAGCAGAGCTCAACATTATTATTCATGACCCTTCCAAATAAGGTAATAACAGACCGTTTCATTCTAGGGAGAAATCCTAGGGTTGTAAATGGATATATAAAACCGTTTCTGGAGATATTTTGCCCTTACCTAAGCCACATACCTTCTATGTAGATATCAGAGAACAATTTAAAATATTGTATCAATGCATTCTATGGCACCTTTAAAGTTGTCCAAATGAAGTTCTTAGCAATGCATATTACTAATCAAAAATTAAGTTTTGATATATTTACGGTAGGAAATTTACAAAATATCTTCATGGAACATGATCTTTACTTAATATCCTAATGATTTTTGGCATAAAATAAAAATGTATAATTTTGACCCATAAATATACCTGTGCTGCTTATGACTGCTTCTGTGCTCCAGGGACACAATTCTGTATGCAAGGTGTAACTGGAGTGCTGTACAGTTTACAACCAGGGCATGCTGCGCAAAACTGTATCCCATAATTTAATGCTTTATCTCATTATTTTATCTGATGGATGGAAGAAAATACATTTGTACAAAAAATTGGATTAAAAAATGTGGATGCCACTTGCTAAACTAAACATGCAAAACTCTCAGATCATGTAAGTACAGTGTAGCATGATACTTCATCGATGTTTGTTGCTGCACATTACATTACAAAAAGTAGGCATGTATACTTCTGGGGCCAGCTGTTCAGAAAGTTTAATCTGGATCAGAATGATCTGGGTTTGGAAATCCCATGTTTTGCTATCCAGGATCAGGTAACCCATCTCACTTTTGTGCAGGTTTTTCAAAGCAAAATCGGATTGGATCACCCCGATCCAGATACACACTTTTCCAGATTTCCAAATCTGGATTCCTAGTGCTCTACGGAGCCCCTAAAGGGACATGCTGATGCAGGAAAAAAAAATAAATCCCAATGTTTTGCATTCTAGTTTTGCATTGCATTTACACAAATAACTACTTCTGACTGCTCCCTCTCTGATGATTGTGCCAATGTCATTTACGATGATTGATTTAAAAAAACAACAACTTTAAATGAAACCTAATAATTTTGTTTGATACTGACAGCTGTGGGAATATATTACATGTTACAAATATTGTATTTTTTGGACCAGTTTTAAAGTTTTATTACTTATTACTTATTTTTTATTACTTATTTTAGTAATACGTATTTTTTGGATCAAAAGTTTCCAATCTTACTAAAACGTTTTGAACAACACAAACAGGATTTAATCCAGATCAAAACCAAGATTAGATTTTGTAATCTAATCCGAATTCAGAATCTTTTTTTTTTTTCTTTTGAACAACCCATTTTCAAGATTTGATCCAATCCGATGACCAAAATCTGATCTGATCACTTTTGAATGACTATTCAGCGCACAGCCAGTATCTGCATGCAGATGATCCCAGTCAACTGTAATTACTGTGTTAGCTGGAGACAAAAGGTTAATAGTGTTTTCTAGTGAGATCTACACAGAAATCTCAGTGTTGTGTCTGTTTGCTGCGTGTCAGTCATGCGTCAGAACGTGAAGCGGGCGACTCTAGAGGAGGTTCTGGAGCTGATGGCCACAGGCTTCCTGCGAGGAGGCTCTGGCTTCCTGAAGAGCGGAGGAGAGATGCTGAAAGGAGCGTCAGTCAGCAGAGAGGTGCGGGTCGGCGTCACTCAGGTGAGACCGGAAACAATCGCTCCGACCTCTGAAACTCATGACAAGTGCTTAAAATTCAGTCTGATAAACCATGACTTTGATTAGAGGTCGACCGGTAGTGGATTTTACTGATAGCTAGGTTGGACCACACTGGCCGATATGATAGTGCTTTACTATTTTTAAAACGGTACTCAACCATACTTTGTAAGTGAATAAAAATATTAATATTGATTTATTATATTGATCATTAAAGTTAGTTCATATTTTAATAACTAATGTTAACAGAAGAAACTTGAAAATGTAAAATGTATTAGTGATATAAATGTTGAAATTAACTCCCTCTAACAAGGAACGATACTTTATACAGCTTTCATTAATCTAGGGATGCACGATATTGGATTTTTGCCGATATCCGATATGCCGTTATTTTTCGACTCATTTTGGCCGATAGCCGATATATTTCCTTTTGTTTGAAAACAACACCAAGTCTCTCCTGTGCAGAAATTATAAGCAAATAATATAACAATAATATTGTTAGAATTAAATAAACAATAATGAGGTTCTTTTATAATGACAGTCAGTGTTGGGTGCAAGTAGTTACTAAGTAATTAGTTACTGTAAAGTAAGGGATTAGTCTTATTTTTTCTGTAATTAGTTACTACTTATGTAATTGAACTTAATACTGTGTATATACTGTAGAACATTTATACACAATACAGTACAATAGTGGATTTAACATCAAAATTTAAAGTGTCCAGTTCTCACTATTAACTTGTTGGTTATTAGCATGAATATTACTGGGATATTGGCTGTTTATTATTACTTAAAAAACACATATTAATGTCTAATTCTGCAAGACCTTATTCTAAATCCTTAATCCCACACAATTCAACTTTACAACTAATTTACTAAGTATTAATAAGCAGTAATTATGAGTATATTGAGACAAAAGTCATAGTTAATAGTTAGTTAATAGTGAGAATATGACCCTAATCTAAAGTGTGGCCAGAATAATTGATGTAGTTATCTATTATTTATTTGAAGGCATTAAAAGAACCATTTCATGTCTGTCCTTGTATCATTCATTAACTTTGATATAGGATTTAGAAAGTAATTATAAGTAATTAAATACTTTTTGGAGAGAGTAATTTGTACAGTAATCTAATTACACTGTTGAAGATGTAATTAGTAACTAGTACTTAATTACTCTTTTAGAGTAACTTGCCCAACACCGATGACGGTACACTGAAGATTTGAAAATAACTATAAATAAACTATTCAATTGCTGCATTTTTTTTTTTTTTCCCCCAGAAAGATGCAGTAGTAACCTTAACATTTTATTTTAAAATTCAATCTTTTAGAGTTCATAATTTGTTTTAAAAATATAATATATTACACATTAATGATATATTAGTATCAGTGTATATATAAAATTATTGAATTTAAGTCATGTTTGTTCTTTTTTTTTTTTTTTTTTTTTTGTTCATGTAAACTATAGCTTTTTACCTTTAAATCATAACATACTCATGATTTTATGGCATAAATTACGGCTTCATTTAATCAGAAACACAGTCTAAATGTTATTTGTGTATTTTACTTTCATTTTAATAGAAGTAGGCCAGCAGCACCCCCTACAGATTAAACCTCCTTACCGAACGGGCATTAGGACCCGGGGGAGGCTGTTGCTGCACGTGCTATTACTGTTTATGCACCGAACGCTTACATGCTTTCACAGATTAAATACAGTGAATCTAATCATCATTCACACAAAACTTTGCTTCAAGAATGAGCCACACTGCTGACGTGATCTAATCGCTACACACCCTGAGCACATGAGAGTAATGTATTCCTCTTATCTGCAAGACATATCGGCATAATTTCGGGCAGATGCTGATATTTACATTTAAAGCCATTATCGGCCGATTCCGATAATATTGTGCATCCCTAAATCTTAATGTTACAAATGGACTTTAAAGTGCTACCATTTAATTTCAACAGTCATGTTTAAAGATGGCCATCTATAAATATCTACACAAAGGCCATAGCATTGACATTACATTCATATGGATATTGTATGCATACTCTCACACTTTATTTGCTTCCATTTTAGAACACTTGTGATTATCTAATCAAAATAACAAAATATGCTAGTCATACACCGGGCAAAAGCGCAGCGCTGCATCTCTAGGACTTACTCACAGGTATCACACACATCACACACACCGGGCACATTGCGTTCAACTCGAGCGGCAGTTCATTTAACCACCAAACAGGCAAAAGTTACCTTCAAGAATGAACAGTGGCATAGATGAGTTCGAAGTTCTTTAAATAAACAGAGCAAATGGAAAGAGAAAGCGCAATCTGTATTATAACTCTCTATATGAAGCATACAGACTTTATTAGAGCCACAGAAAGACAAACGTTTCACTGACAAATACACAATTTTACAGCCTAGCGTGAAGTCTTTATGTACCTTAATAACGATTTGGCACAAATATAATATGTGAATGGCGCTCTGTGGCGTGGCAGGATTTTCTGTCGGCTGCATCCTAATCCACTTCTGAAGTTTTCCGGTCTGTGCAGTGCACAGTGTCACGTGTCAAAACAAACAGCACGAGGTGTCAGTGATTCGCCTCTAGAGGCCGCTCTTGCTCTGTATAGTGACAGCAGACCCTTCTCAGCAACGGATGCAACCCAGAAAACTATCGGCATGGATTTTTATCGGCCGATAACCGATAGTTCCAGCAATTAGTGTTGTCACGATACCAAAATTGTGACTTTGATATGATACCTGACTAAAATATCTCTGTACTAATACTGAACTGATACTATGACGCAAATGTAGAACAACAGGAAAAGTAATTGAATAATAGATGGTCCAAATGGGGATCATAGTTATTTTATATATTAAAAAAAAAAGCATTTCATCCCCCTTTAAAAAAAAGTGCCACTACACAGGACTATGGTGAGCAACTACCGAGCCTACAGGTATGTAGAGATCTTTGCTACATTGGTAAGTTAACTAAAAGGATAAAGCCAAATCTTATTTCATGATATAGTAATTGTATTTCACAATAACGATTTATATCATGAGAGAGTCATTTTTGTTAGTTTATCGTTGTTATTAGCAATAGGAACATAGATGCAAGTAATAAACTAAAGGACAAATACAATTAAACAAAGACACAAATTAAATAAATGGTGCCCTATGAAATCTGTTTTATTTTTTCCCTAATTTCAAATTAAATTTTTCTAGACTATTTTAATGGTTACATTTTTTAAAAACTATCAAAAGCGTGTCTAATTAATTGAAGTCATGAAACTTTTAAAGCACTATGAAATTTGAAATAATTTTTCTGTGAATCTGTGTTTTCCATTTAATTTTCTGGATAATTCATAAAGGATAATTAGATTTGATGATGAATTAATTTATTATAGACTTATTTATTTCTCTCTATTTTTTTTTTATTTTTGCACATTTCTGGTAAATAAATTATGGTAAATAATTTTTCTTGTAAATATTCCTTAAATATTGTTTTAATATTTTATTATTATTAGTAGTAGTATTATCATTACATTAATATATTTGTCAAGTTAAACCAAACTTTTATTTTGACGGGTTGCTCTGAAACCTTTAAGTTTGTTTGTATATGAAATTACGATAGTTTTACTCAAATGAAACGGTAAAATGCTGAAGTGTCTCTCACAGCAGTTCTAGAGATCATGTTCATGTGTTCTTGTACTCATATTGAGGTGGCAGAGGCTGAAAACACTGTAAGCGTCACGCGCTCTTCAGTATGTGTGTAGTAAATTAAATCGCGCGTCATTCATTCACACAGAGACACGCACAGCATGCAAGTTTCATATTTAAATAGTATTTTGCAGCTTAATGTTCACAGACACTAGTCCATTGCGTTAAGTGTACTGACCTACTTTTAATCTATTCATCCCTGTGTTTTACTCAGGAAATATGGCTCTTGTTAAAATGCATTCTTAAAGTATTAGTACTAGTAAAATGCAGAATCGTACTGTTTTTAAAAGCAGGGTATTGCGATACAGTTTTAGTACCGATATATCGTGCAGCACTACCAGCAATCAACTATAGGTGCCGATTAATCGGCAAAACTGATACATCGGTCGACCTCTAATTTTGCTTTCATTAACTGTAAAGCAACAGGAGCTGTTTCAGTGGAGGTTATGTTGACTATGGTTTGCTCATGTCTCTCTGCACAGGCGTACGTTGTGTTCGTCACCACTCTGGGCGGGCAGTGGTTGGAGCGTAATTTTGCAGTGTTTTTATCTCACCTGCTGGAGCTGGTGGCTCATCCGCGGGCCACGCAGACTCACGTGGAGGCTGTGTATTCACGCCGCTGCGTGTCCTTCGCCTTGCGGGCGACGCTGGGCGGTCTGCTGGGCGAGAAAGCTCAAATAGCTGCTGCAAAGGAGATCTGCCTGGCCATCAGCAAACAGATGAGAGCCGTGGGTAAGATGGAGATCTCAGTCAATACTCATCCATGTGTCTGAAATCTGCATTTGAGCTACGTTGTCATTATCTGATGAAGGTCTAGATTCAGGTTCAACATACACTATTTCCTTCCTTTGCTGTAACACATTCACATTTTCCTTGGATACAGTAGGAAATTTGTTCAAAAACTATTTGAAGGTCATTGAAGACGGTCAGTCTCTGGTCACATGACAGATTTTTATTTTTCATGCAAGTGTGGATTCGTTTGAATTTCAGATACTATGTTTGGTTACACTTTATTTTAAGGTGTCTTTTGTTACAGTGTAATTATACATTTGAGTACTGAGTAATATTAATTACACTACCAGTCAAAAGTTTTTGAACAGTAAGATTTTTAATGTTTTTTCTTCTTAAAAAATTCTCTTCTGCTCACTAAGCCTGCATTAATGTGATCCAAACTACAGCAAAAGCAGTAATATTGTGAAATATTTTTACTACTTAGAATAACTTCTTTCTATGTGAATGTGTTAAACTGTAATTTATTTCTGTGATGCGCAGCTGTATTTTCAGCATCATTACTGCAGTCTTCAGTGTCACATGATCTTCAGAAATCATTCTAATATGCTGCTCAAGAAATATTTCTGATTATTATCAATATTTAAAACAGTTGAGTACATTTTTTTTTCAGGATTCTTTGATGAATGGAAAGATCCAAAGATCAGCATTTATCTGAAAAAAAGAAGCAGCTTTTTTAACATTATACACTGTACCATTCAAAAGCATGGAGTCAGTATAGTTTTATCTTATTTATTTTTTTATGGGGAAATAAATTATAGAAATTAATAATTTTCTTTAGCAAGGATGCGTTAAATTGATCAAAAGTGATAAAGACATAGTTACAAAAGATTTATATTTCAGATAAATAAATCTAGATAAATCTTCTGAACTTTCTATTCATCAAAGACACTTGAAAAAATTCTACTCTGCTGTTTTCAATAATAATAATACTAATAATGTTTTTTGAGCAGTAAATAAGAATATTAGAATGATTTCTGAAGGATCATGTGACTGGAGTAATTCAGCTTTGAAGTCACAGGAATAAATTACATTTTAAAATACATTCAAATAGAAAACAGTTATTTAAATAGTAAAAATATTTCTGAATTTGACTGTTTTTGCCTTACGTTGAATCAAATAAATGCAGGCTTGATGAGCAGAAGAGAATTCTTTAAAAACATTAAAATCTTACTGTTCAAAAACTTTTGATTGGTAGTGTAACTACATGTACTTACTAGGGTTAGGATTGGGGTTTGGTTAAGGGTTACTTGCATGCAGTTATGCATAATTAATTATGTTGTTAATAGTAAGTACATGTAACGTGTAACAAGGACACCTTAAAATAAAGTTTTACCCTGTGTTTTTAATAGTTGTGAAGAGATCTACATGCTCTTTAGTTGTAGAGAATCAAATAAATCTGATTTAAAGACCGCAAACGGTGTTCTCATGGCAGTGTGTCGTCTCTCTCTCGTTCTCGTGTTCTCTCTCTCTCTCTCTCTCTCTCTCTCTCTCTCTCTCTCTCTCTCTCTCTCTCTCTCTCTCTCTCTCTCTCTCTCGCCCTCTCTCGCCCTCTCTCTCTCTCTCTCTCTCTCTCTCTCTCTCTCTCTCTCTCTCTCTCTCTCTCGCCCTCTCTCGCCCTCCCTCGCCCTCCCTCGCCCTCCTTCTCCCTCTCTCCCTCTCTCTCTCTCTGTCTCTCACACAGAGGCTGTAGTGAATGACCCCAGCAGTGAGGGCCGGGCCGGAGCCGCAGACGTGTCGGCCAGCCAGCATGTGATGGTGTGTGCTCTGAAAGAGCTGGGCAGTTTGGTCCAGAGTCTGAGCGCTACAGCTTCCCCTCTGATCCAGGAGCCGTCTGTCGGTAGGAAAGTGCACTTAACCACACTGTGTTGCATTTAAAAAAAACAGCTTGCTCAAGCTGGACAAAATTATAAATATCGGCCACAACTGTCTCAGTCACTAATAGAAATGTTGATGTGAACACCAACAAAGGACTGCATGTCTCTCAAAACCAGACGTAGTCTTGTATATCCACATATAACCATGAAATGAAAATTATATTAAATTTAAATTACCATAAACACTTCTGTCCCTCTACTGAAAGTACAATTTACCAAAACTTTCACACAGCAAGAAGTTCATATACCCTCGGTTTAACAGACAAGGCTTAAGTCTAGTCCCAGATTAAAACGCAAGTCTGAGCTGTTTCAGATGAAAGAAACTTGCACTGACTTATCCTTAAATATATCAGTGCCTTTGTTTTGTCTCACGATGGACACTAGTGATATTTATTTTTTCTAAGGCACGTTTATAAAACTTACTTAAATGACCTAATTGAACTATGGGCTAATCCTGGTTTAGTCTAAGCCCTGTCTGTGAGTCAAGCAGCTTAATCCAAGTCTTCTGAGGAGACATCATTGCTTTGTTTGATAAACATACTTAATTTTATTCCTATATAAACTGATTAAAACACACAAATATAGAGCACATTAAATACGGTCAACAGAAGCTCAATCATGCTTGCTTGATGCAAAAGAACAAACCTCATCGGTTCATGTGCAACATAAATCTCATTCATTGGTTCTCCTGTGTTTACTATATTCAAAGTGCTTTATGTACGTGCATTGTTTATTTATTCTCAAAAAATTATTTTCATATTAGTTGTATTAAAAATGAATAATGCATAGACTAAACATTACTTTAAATATACATAGTTATGTTACATAGCAATCTGATAGTTACACAGTAAAAATATGCGCTTTTACATAGATTCACAGTAATTGGCCACATTTTCTTAGTAGCTTGTAATGTAGCTTCTAAATCAGAAGGGTAGCTTGTCTGTAGTTTTAAGTGCTTAAAATGAAATGTTATCGGTCGACCGATAGTGGATTTTACCGATAGCTAGGTTGGACCACACTGGCCGATACCGATTAATCAACCGATAGTTTTCAAAATGGATACTGAAAGAAAGCTAGTGCTTTACTATTTTAAAAAAAAATAAAATAAAAAAAAGCAGTAACCGTACTGAACCATACATTGTAAATGAATAAAAATATTAATATTATTTACTATATTGATCATTAGAGTTATTTCATAGTTTGCTAATGTTAAAAGAAGAAACTTTAAAATTTAAAAAATGTAGCGTATTAGTTGCTAATAGTGAATGTTGAAATGAAAACACTCTAACAAGGAACAAACAGTTTTCATTAATGCTACGAATGGACTCTTATTGTTAAGTGCTACCATTTAATTTCAACAGTCATACTTAAAGATGGCCATCTGTAAACATCTACACAAGGCCATAGCATTAAAATTACATGCATATTGATATTGTATGTGTACTCACACACTTATGCTTCTATTTTTTAACACTTGATAATTCTCTTATAAAAAAAAAAAAAGTCAGTCACACACCGGGCAAAAGCGCAGCGCTGCGTCTAGGAGAACTCGGAGGTATCACACACACACACACACACACACACACACACACCAGACGCTTTGCGTTCAGTTCAAGTGGAGGTCTAAAACAATTTATTTAATCACCAAACGGACATAAGTTTGCTTCAAGAATGAGCATAAATGAGTTTGAAGTTCGGTGTTTAAAAAAACAGCAATTGGAAAGAGAAATCACGATCTATTACAGCTCTATATGAAGCATAGACTTTATTAGAGCCACAGAAAGACAAACGTTTTGCTGAAAAATGCACAATACATAATTTATAGCCTAGGGTGAAGTCATTATGTACATTCACAACGATTTGGGACAAATATAATGTCATTTAATAGAAAACTATGTGAATGGCGCTCTGTTCCGCGGCAGGCTTTTCTGTCGGCTGTATTTAAATGCACGTCTGGAGTTTCCCGCTCTGTGCAGCGCAGTGTCACGTGTCAAAATAAACAACACGTGCTGTCAGTGATTTCCGCCTCTAGAGGCCGCTCTCGTACTGTATAATGCCAGCGGACCCTTCTCAGCCACTCCAGCAACGGTTGCAAACCGGAAAACTATCGGCATGGATTTTTGCCGATAACCGATAGTTGCGGCAATCAACTATCGGTGCCGATGAATCGGTCGACCTCTAATTTATATATAATCATTTTCACATTTAAATATTACACTTATTTGAAGGAACAGTTTGCCCAAAAATGAAGGTTCTGTCATCATTTACTTGCCATCATGTCGTTAAGACTGTCATTAATTTTCAAGACACAAATGAAGATATTTTTAATGAAACCTGAGAGATTGTCTTCCCTCCATTGAAAGTCCATTCCACCAAACGTTTGAATCAAGCAGCTTAATCCAAGTCTTCTGAAGAGAGGCAGTGAGACACTTCATGATGAACAGATTAAGCTTTTATTCACATGTAAGTGTGCTGCTGAGCACATGAAATATGGTAAAGCAAAGTTCAAATGTGTGTGCTTGACATGCGAAAACTAATAAGCACTGTTCTCTCGTGTCTTTTGAGCTTCTGTTTACCATATTTGATGTGGATTTCTTTGACAATCTCTTTATGAACTTTTTGAAGCTTTTAGAGAGATGGACTTTAAATGGAGGGACAAAAATCTCTCTTCATTTAAAAATATCATTTGTGACTCTGGACCACAAAACCAGTCATAAGGGTCAATTTTTTGAAATATTTACATCATCTGAGATTTTACATCATGAGATGTATACAACATCTGGACGCTGAATAAATAATCTCTCCATTGATGTATGGTTTGTTGGACAATATTTGTCTGAGATACAACTATTTGAAAATCTGGAATCTGAGGGTGCAAAAAAATCTAAATATTGAGAAAATCATCTTTAAAGTTGTTCAAATTAAGTTCTTAGCAATGCATATTACTAATCAATAATTAAGTTTTGATATATTTACGGTAGGAAATTTACAAAATATCTTCATGGAACATGATTTTTGGCATAAAAGAAAATCTATAATTTTGACTCATACAATGTATTGCTGGCTATTGCTACAAATATAGCTGTGCTGCTTATGACTGCTTCTGTGCTGCAGGCTCACAATTGTGTTTCAAGGTAAGCAAAGGTCTTCCGGATGTGCACTGATATGCAGATGGTGAATCACTTGAGCTCATTGGTGCCTGCAGCTTTGTCACTCTCTGGAGGTGTTGTGCTTGTGTTGTCAGGTCTGTTGGAGACGGTCACGTCAGTGCTGCTGCACCCGAGCATGGCTGCGCGTCTGGCTGCGGCCTGGTGTCTGCGCTGCGTCGCTGTGGCTCTGCCGTACCAGCTCACGCCTCTCCTGGAGCGCTGCGCCGAGTGCATCAACAACCTGAAGAACTCTCCCGAGGCTGTGAGCGGCTACAGCTTCGCCATGGCTGCTCTGCTGGGGGGCGTGCATCAGTGTCCTCTGGGCATCCCACACTCCAAGGGCAAGGTCTGACTACAGCATGACAGTGGCACACTACACAGACTATAACAAAGGCTGCATAATCAATGTTGCTTTGTGGCTTGCAGATTTAACGAATTGCAAAGGTTGTGATTTGATTAAGTAAATACAGTCAGATACAGTGAGATTTTGTATTTTTTTACTAGTGGATGCAGGACACTATAGTTCATTTATGCAAGTTAAACAAAAGAAAAAGAAAAGCTTACAGCGGTGCGAGTCGTGACTGTAGCCTGATGGGAACAAACTTCCTCTGTAAGTGATTTTAAAACGTAAGACAGTACCCAGATTTGATGACTACAATACGATTTCACTTCTACTGATAATGACATTTTGTTAGGCTACTGTGAGATGGGTAGCCTAATTGTTATATACATCAGATGGGCTACCTGTTGTTTGTATGGTATATCAAAAAGTTTATTTTTTTAAATGTAGTTGTTGGTACATTTTACCAGTATTTACCATGCATTCAAAACAAAAATTAAAATAGGAATAAATATGCAATATGAAAATATTTTAAGAAGAGAAATAAATATAAATATAAATAAATAAATGTGTATATATTCATCTACACACTTGCAGCTCATCATACCTATTTATGCTTCTTAGAAATACTATATTGTGAGCTGCATGTGTGTAAATGAACACAGTGCCACATACACAGCAGTCACAAGTCTTTACATTTCAAGTCTATTTATTGAAATTTCGAAGCAATAGACCATTTTATTTGCATTAAACAACATGCAATATAATACAATAATTTAACAAATTCATGTCCTTTATTCATTAAAATGCATTATTTCAAAATAAGGCATATGATCACATAATAGTCATTACAAGTCTAATTTCAGGTAAAACCTGAAAACCAAAGAAAGAAAACATCTATATTTTTAGGTAATACACAATATTACATCTCTTTTGTTAAATAGTAATGCGTCACACATTTGCGCATAATAATGTCGTAAATGAGTCCTACCTGTCGTGACATTCCAAGCTCTGCCTTCTCTTAAACAAAATTACATTTTTATTAGGGTAAAATCTACATGTAGTTCCCAACGAAGGTATTGTAAAACATGTTGAAGATCAGCAAACAGGTTGTTGATTCATTAATTCATAAGCTATTTCGTCACAAAAGCTGTTTATTCAGTGTAGTGAAGCCTCTCCTCCATTGACATCCGTTAGAAAAAATGGCGTCTGGTCTCCTTCCATGTGCTGCAGCGTTAGCATTAGCCGTTATGCTTTTTTGGCTAAAGGTTGCAGGCTTGCCTTTCAGTGGCTTTGCTAGAAACTTCCATGCAAGTGTGTTAGAGCTAAACTCTGGAGGACTTAGGCCCTCCAGGAGCAGGATTGGACTCCCCTGCTTTAAAGCTACAGTAATAGACCAATTTGGAGTATACGTCACTTGCAGCTGCGCACACATTGTGGTGGCAGAAAAACACTGGTAACAAGTGGAGGGAAATGGGTAAAATCATAAATATTTAAAATCTTGGGTAAACTACAGAAGAGTCAAGTTTTAAATAGGAAAAATATCGAAACTTTGGTCATTTTTGAGCGAGATGCTAACGGTCTAATCAGATTCAATGATCTACGCTAAGCTACGCTAAAAGTGCTACCGCCAGACCCGGAGATCAGCTGAATGGATTCGAAAACGGTAAAACTCAACTGTCTAACTCTTGGGGAGTTGGAAAATGAGCCTATTTTCAAAAATAGTGCCGTGTTCCTTTAACTCAAAAATAGCGAATTTGTCAATTCTGAGGAAAAAAGGCAGAAGGGATTATAAACTCATATTCTGAGCCCAGGGGAAAAGAGAGAATGAATTGTTTTTCCTTATCAGAATTGTAAGAGATAATTGAAATATGAACTTAAATTTACCTTTTTTTAAAAAAAAAAACATTCCATAGACTGCTACTTGAAAACTCATTTTCTGCCACCAGATAGGCTCCGCCCACAAAGAAAATGTCATCACTGTTTGCAAACACCGACTTGGTCTATAGAAGCCAGTTTTATCAGAGGTTTCACAAAAAGGCTAAAAAATGGTCTCGGAAAAACTAAATCACTGCAGAAACTCTAGCTACTATTGCAGATCTGTGGAGAGCGACAGCTGTGCTGCTGCTGTCAGATTGCTGTGGTGTAATTGAGCTGAATGTGTTTCAGATGGTGGTGAGTATAGCGGAAGATCTGCTGCGCTCCGCAGCCCAGAACAGCCGTCTGTCTCTGCAGCGCACTCAAGCGGGCTGGCTGCTGTTAGGAGCCCTCATGACCTTAGGTGAGTCCGTCCTAAACTAGGACACCTGAACCAGGGCTATCACTAACCATTGTTTTGGTAAATGAGTAATCTGTTGATTATTCTGACGGTTAATCGGATAATTATAATTCACTTTTTTGTGCAAAGAATAGCTTTTAAAATTACTTAAAATACGTACATAATTGCAATTAGTCAATAATAATTACTTCAAATAAAGTATCAAATGCAAATAATCATATGGTTTTATTGAACAAAACTTCTAAAATACATAGGCCCGGTTTAGCCAGGATTAGGCCATTGTTCAATTAGGAAATTTAAGTAATTTTTATTAGAAAATTACTCATGCCTTAGAAGAAACATTACTGGTGTGCATCTCAAGACAAAACAAAGGCTCAGTTAAAACAGCTCAGACTTGCACTTTAGTCTGGGACTAGGCTTAAGCCTTGTCTGTGAAACCGGGGGATAATGTATTATAAACAATAAAGCTAATGCAGATTACGCTTTAACTCATGCGCCAATGGCCTGGCGATTGTTTTACAGTTTACTGCATGATCTAATCCTTGTTTAATATTGACCAAACAATATTTGATTCAAATGTCCACTTAATCTTTAATATTTAGCCATTTCTTTATGACAGAAATCCTATAGCTTCTATCATTTCTTGAATATGTGAACATCAGATGAACAGTTAGCGCAGAGTTCCCCAAATCCTTCCTTGGAGGACCAATCTGCTGCAGAGTTTAGCTCCAACCTACCTGTGATTTTCTAATGATCTTGAAGACTCTGATGAGCATGCTCAGGTGTGTTTGATTAGGGTGACAGCTAAACTCTGCAGGAGTGGGCCAGATTTGAGGATGTCCTGAGTTAGCATATTGAGAAAGATATTGATGTATTCTCCTGTGTTTGCGTAGGTTTATAAATGATTTACCTCACAAATCTGACGAAATGACGCATCTTGCGTTCCCAGATGAACGTTATAATAAACCCAAGCTCACAACAACATGCAGAGATGAACTTTGAGACGCTCCACACATGTAAATGATAAGAGTTTGTGCGGAGCAGCGTTTACTGTGAACAGAGCCGCTCTGACACGCACGCATGTTAATAATTAAAGCACATATATTAAACCTGCACCGCATATATTTAATAGAATCTTACCGTTTGTAAATTCACAATAGCATTATGCTTTTATTATGATTTTTAAATGGGTTTAATATATCATGCAGCCTTGGAAAATGGTCTAATAATGCGTTTCATGGATCCTTGTCCATGGAATGCACCACTTCCGTATTTAGCGGATTACTCGACTTGGGCAAAATGAAATCGAGGATTTTTTAGAGTAGAATGGAGGAATCTTTGCAGCCCTGACCTGAACACAAGAACCTGTGGTCATCCTCTCAGGACCGTCTTTAGTGCGCTACCACCTGCCGAAGATGCTGCTGCTGTGGCGTAACGTGTTTCCTCGCTCTCAGAAGGAGCTGGAGGCCGAGAAGGCCAGAGGAGACTCCTTCAGCTGGCAGGTGATGCTGGAGGGTCGCGCCGGCGCTCTGTGTGGTAAAACACCTCAAATCATCCCTCCATCACCTTCTCTGCTGTGTTTTCAATATGCATGGTGAAAAACTCTTATTGCTTGTTCCTCGCAGCCATGCGCAGTTTCGTGGCTCATTGTCCAGAGCTGCTGACGGAGGACGTGATCCGCAGACTGATGACGCCCATCGAGTGTGCCATGACCATGATGTCTCAGTGAGTGTGACGCAGCACAGTGTTTATGCCACCGCTCGGCACTGATGAGCTGAAATGATAGGAACTGAGAAGTGCTTGGTGTATATCATCATCATTTGTGACCCTGGACCACAAAACCAGTCATAAGGGTCAATTTTTTTTTGAAATTGAGATTTATACTTTTAATAAATCAGCTTGATAACGATGATAATTTTGACCCATACAATGTATTGTTGGCTGTTGCTACAAATATAGCTGTGCTGCTTATGACTGCTTCTGTGCTGCAGGCTCACATTTCATTTCCATCAGGTGACTAAAACTAAAAAGCAACAGATCTGGATTATTTACAGTGATGTCACCTTTTATGTGGCTTTCATACAAATTTAATTATGAAGCGAATCCCAAATATCTACAGTGGTGGCCAAAATGATTAGAACACTGGTATTTTCAGCAGCTAAAAAATGGTTTTAAGTCAGTTATTTCTATCTTTTGCTGTAGTGTGTCGGTAGGAAATCTGTTTACATTTCCAAAACATTCATTTTGCCATTAATTGTAATAATCCAGTGAGATTTTTGTTCAGAGTTTCAATCTGACAATTCCCTTTTTTTCCTTCTGAATTCTCAGTTTATATAATTTTTATATAATCTGTCTGCATCCCAAAATTCATATTGCATTGAAGAAATGTCATGGTACATTCCATTTCATTTTCATTTTAACACACACAATCACATAGTCCATTCACAAAATAAATATTTTGTTCATAAAATACATTTTGTGATTGGACAAATCCTTTTTTCGACAAAATCGAGTTGATTCAAATTTTTGAGATATAAACTCGGAATTGATATGAAGAGTCACAATTACAATTTTTTTCGTAACACCTGAATAAAACGTGGTGTACCGTTTGTAAGATTTTTAAAAGATTTGTTGAGCCATCTCATGTGCTGCTGTGGCAGTTTAAATTTTTTGCACAGTTGTGCTAAAATGCACAAACCGCATCACAAGCTGTTGTTTTTGGTGTGCAGCGTTCCTGCAGTGATCAAGGTTCACGGAGCTCATCTGAAGGCCAGCGCTGCCATGGTTCGACTGCGACTCTACGACATACTGGCCCTGCTGCCGCCCAAGACATACGAAGGCAAGTCCTTCACAAACAGCTACGCTGCTGCTGTCAGCACTGATGATGTGAGAGCTGATTATGAGTTATGATGTCCCTGTGATTAACAGGCAGTTTTAACGCTCTTCTGAGGGAGCTGGTGGCAGAGTTCACGCTCACAGATAACTCGGCCAACACCACCACATCTCTGCTGCGCTCGCTCTGTCATTATGACGACAGTGTGCTGATGGGCTCGTGGCTTCAGGAAACGGATCATAAGTCCATTGAAGATCAGGTAATTATTTTAACGATGAGCAGAAAAGGTCCTTTATTTGGGTGAATAATAGCAACTGTCAGGGCCTCTGCTGCCAAATGTGTGCCTCAAGCAGAACTGTATTGTGCTCCCTCCCTCAAATATTATGGAAGTAAAAAAAAAACAAAAAACACCTACTATAAGGGGTCAAAATAGAACTTAAATAAAATATGAAATAAATAAATAAATTGTATTTATAAATTGCAACTGTAGCTCTAGAGAGTTACATATGGCTATGTTTTTTTTGTGGATTTTATTGTCTTAAGCATTCAGAAATCACTCAAAAGTAAATTAAGCAGTGTACTATGATATAACCATGGGTCATTTTTTTGTAAGAGTTGTGATGTCCACATGTTTTTTATTTTTTAAGAAATTAAAGAGGCTGTTGCATTTCTATTGTAAAAAGGTGTGCCAGAAATGAAAGGTTAAGTGAATATTTGAATTAAATGTTTGGTCAATATTAAACAAGGACTTGATCAGCAGTAATTGTAAGTAAGTGTAACAGCAGTAATTATCAGGCCTTTGGCGCCCTTTGCCGGCATTTGTAATAATGTAATGTTCATAAATTGTTTATTTTGTATTACATTATGTATTTCAACAGTGTTATTCAATGAAACCATATCATCATCATTATTATTAATCAATCAATTATTATTGCCTTATTGTTTTTATGTAATGCATTTTAAGTCATGCAAGCTAGAATATAAAAGCAGATGTGTTGTTGGTGGTGAAACTATTACTTAAAACACGTTGTTAACGTCAGCAGCCGAAAAAGTTTCACAGGATTATGAACGCGAGTTGCCTGAAAGTGATACATGAGCTTCATCTTAGGCTTTTTTTCTCTTATTTTTCTTATTTCGGCGCCGGACTGCTGATGTCTTTTCCTGGGCGTAGTTGTCTATCGGTTATGGTCATTTGTGTAAATGACGTAATAAAATTTTTTTGCGTGAACAATCCCTTTAAAGCCCCCCCCTTTTTAAAATTAAATGATAGTCTAAATAAGAAACTAAAACTGCCAGCAGGTGGCGGTAAATGTCTTTGATTCGTTCAATCGACTGATTCATTCAGGAATGAAGTAAATGGCTCACTTTATGAATGGGGCTTTGAATCATTGATTCACACGATTTGTTCAAAACATAGATTCATTCAGAAACTTAACACCGCTGTGTAGCTCGGAGACGCACAACAGTTCTGCTGTGGCTTTATAGGTAAAGTTTTTGTTTGCAAAACGGAGCAAAAACAGACACAATATTAACTACTTTGTTACTGAGCTGTTGTATAAAATCACATTTGCACCTGTTATATTTGGGACAAACAGCACTTGTGTAATATTGCTCTCGCTGCTCGTGTGATATCGCTCATCATATGAGACAAACACTCATACAGGAGCATTTTTGCCCCGATATCTTGAATTTTAGGGCATAACTGCATATATGGAGTTGTTGCCCTTCATCATATTTGTCAACTGTATAAAATGTAATATGACGTACAGGTCTAGGGGTGGGCCAGTGCGTTAACTGCGTTAAAATATTTTTGTGTGTGTTCATGTTTATTTTTTATTTATGTATATGTTAATATTTACATAGAATGAAAGGTTGTTTTTTTTTTTTTTTGAGAAACTGGGATGCTGCCCCCGCTTGGGAGTTAGTGCCCTACGCAAACTGTGTACTCTGTGTATAGGGAGCGCCAGTACTGGCAATTGTGCATTTTATATCTCACATCATAACCCCTGTGCTTGGCCTTTAGTAATTCTCTGCAGTTTTCTAAGTGCACAGGATCTATTCAGCATGACTTAAACACAGTTTGTGTTCCGCAGCTGCAGCCCAACAGCGCGTCAGGCAGCGGCGCTCTCGAACACGACCCGTCCTCCATTTACCTGCGCATCCCAGCCGTGGAGGCCGTGCCTGGCCCGCTGCCGCTCGGCGTGTCTGTGATCGACGCCTCCGTCGCTCTGTTTGGAGTCGTCTTTCCCCACGTCTCTTTCAAACACAGGTACTTTCACTCAGCATTGTGTTGGCCTTCTTTTGCATTCTATATTTGATGTTACTTGGGGTCACAGATAGATGGACTTGAGTTTTTTTTTTAAAGGGGTCATCAGATGCACATTTTCCACAAGTTGGTATGATTCATTAGGGTCTTAATGAAAAGTCTATAACATACTTTGGTAAAATTTTCTCAATGGTAGTGTAAAACAACACCCTTTTTCCCCTGTCAAAAACAGCTCTGTTCACAGCAAGCCGTTTCAGTGCGTGTTCCTTTTAATGCTAATGAGCTACTGCTCACCCCACCCCTCTCTTCCGTTAAAGTCACCAATCTTTTTCATGCAGTTATTATTGCTCAAACACAATTTAAAATACATTTGTAAATGATTTAACACCTTTATAAACCCTCTACAAAGGCAACCGTAGTGTACTGGACGCGACAAAGAAACCGTTGCAAATCATTTGAACTTTGTGTCAGTACGTCATAAATAGAGCGAGGCATCAGTTACTGTCGGGGATTTGTCGTGTCGCGCCGCATCCATTGCAGACAACATCACTGATTATACTCGCTCAGGACGGGTCTGTGATAAAACACCAGTGTCAGTCAACAATCGTAGGAGCGGCCTGTGCAAAGTGACTTTGCCAAGAATCTGTGAACAGCTTGAACTTATGATTTATGGGGATTTTAAAAACCACTGGGTGGATTTTTATCATTATAGGGTGGATGTGTACACCCACTGCGAACACACATTTATGTTCAAACAACATGTAAAAGTGACCCTTTTAAGAAATCAATATTTGTATTTGCATTAAACTGATGTAAAGTGTGAGGAAAGACATTTATAATGTTAGCCAAGAGGGGGCGCGACGTGAACGGCCCCTAAGTCTTACTAACCCTAATCTTTTCACCAGTAGTGTATGGTCTGCTTGGCTTTGTTGGTTCAATAAAGAAAAAATGACAGGTTCATATCATTAGCCATTCCTCTCATTACAGATCATTGTTTGTGATTTGTTTCATGTCTTGCTGTCTATTCCAGGTTGCAAATGCTGGATCACTTTGCTGAATGCATTAAACAAGCTAAAGGAGTCCGTCAGCAGGCTGTGCAGTTGAACATATTCACTGCGGTGCTGAGCGCTCTCAAGGTGACCGAATATCTGCTTAAGTTCACTTCATCAGCATTTAATAGAATTTAATTTGCAGCGATATCGTCGACTTGATTGCACAGATACTATTTGAGCTGGACAATGACATCACTGAATTAATGATGAAATTACTGAAAATTGAGTATTTACTGTTTTGCGTTATTACACTATTTTTCCTATTTAATACTGTAAAGCTGCTTTGACACAATCTGTATCGTTAAAAGCGCTTTACAAATAAAGGTGACTTGACTAGATTTGTTTAAAAATGTTAATTAAGGATGGAACGATTACTGGTTTGACGATAAATCATGATAAAATTCCCCACGGTTAGTATTACCGTTTCATATTTTAATTACCATTAAAACCGTATTCGATTACCACGATTTAAACATCTGAGGATAAATAAATTCTGTCCAGCATATAGCACAGTTTTCAGTAAGTGTCACATGCGCACAGCAGCAGAGTAGATTCGTTTTATGTGAAAACATGGCGGAAAAGCTGCGAGGTTTTAAAAGAGTGTGAATTGTGAATATGAATTATATGAATCTACCTCTGAAGTTTCTGACTGTCTTCAGAAAAGATTTGGCATTTTGTTTTCATCTTCGCTCCATGTAATACCTAATAAAGTAGTGTTTTAATCGCAATACTGCTTTGTTCACGGAGGAAACAGCTGTAGTTCTGCTGCTCCATCAGCGCCACCTGCTGTCAGAGACTGGATGGACAAAAACTGACTGAATTTGCATGCCCTGCTGTAAATTTTGACCTGTTGATCAAAAACAAGCTTATGTGGATTCTACACATTTAAACAATTCAGATAAGGTATCTAAAATAATTTATGGAGCAGATAAAATACATAATTTATTAATCAATTATCATTTTGACTTAACACTTTTATTGAAAGGCTGAAATGTGAGGTTTACCATTTTATGAAGCTTTTTCAAAGCTTTATTTGAACATTTCATACATGCTATTAGATAAACTGTTGTCAGTCACGTTGTCATTTAAAATCCAGACATCATTGGTAATATTATTGTTTGTGTTTATGCAAACAAAAGGTCATTTTTTTATATATATATATGTATGTGTGATCATTGTGATCATTTAAGTCACTATTATCGTGATCAGAAATTTTCATACGGTTACATCTCTATTAATAATGTTGATTGGCCTCTGTGTGTGTACAGGGTCTGGCTGAGAACAAGAGCAGTCTCGGCCCGGAGGAGGTGCGTAAATCAGCTCTAGCGCTGGTGATGGGCGCGCTGGACAACCCCAACCCCATCCTGCGCTGCGCTGCTGGAGAGGCTCTGGGCCGGATGGCACAAGTCGTGGGAGAAGCTTCCTTCATCGCCAGGATGGCACAGCACAGCTTTGACAAGTATGCAAGCTGAAACCAGCGTGACTGAATACAAGAACGTGTCTTGTACACAGTCTTTCTCTTCACATTCAAAACATCACATTTAACCCCATAAATGCATGAATGTTTCAATCATTATTACATATTTGGGTCTTTAGCGACCCGGACCTATATATCCAGCACGGATGGAGCTATAACTACTGCAATAGCAAAAAACTCTCTTGATATTTTAATAACAATTATAGAAGAATAAAATAAAGCATATTTCGTTGCATTTTGAAATGTAGAAGGGTTCAGTTTGAGCAGATGATTTTACCATCGCTGTCATCGTCAGAGCGCAGTACATTCAGCATCTGGCTCATATTCACGATCTCAACCATATTCTCAAAACTAGCGTTTTCAATTAACTTCAAAATCAGTATTTTGGCAGCTTATTCATCACCACATCCACCATCAAACATCATGTCATTGTATATTAAACAGCGCCATCTCGAGGAATAAAGATACATTGCACGTATTGAGTCATCAGATACAGTCGTGGTCAGAATTATTGGCACCCTTGGTAAATATGATCAAAGAAGGCTGTGAAAATTAATCTGCATTGTTAAAGGGGTGGCTTGCTGTTTTTTTTTCTAGGCTTAATTGTGTTTATGGGGTGCAGTCTAACATGTTCATGCTCCGTTTTTTTAAAAACGCATTATTTTTCATATAATTTACCTTTATTCCACACCGCTCTGTCCCTTCTCTGACAAACGCCTTGATTATTTCCTGTTTTTATGAAGCCCCTCCCTCAGAAATACGTGATGGGCTCTGATTGGTTAGCTGGCTCAGTGTGTTGTGATTGGCTAAACCGCTGCGCGTGCGTCTAAATGTCCCGCCCCTCAGCTCAGCGGCATGTGCTCCGGTTGTATTTAACTTTAAATGTGATTTTCTCAATATTTAGATTTTTTTTGCACCCTCGGATTCCAGATTTTCAAATAGTTGTATCTCAGCTAAATAGTCCTATCCTAACAAACCATACATCAATGGAAAGCTTGCTTATTCAGCTTTCAGATGATGCATAAATCTCTTAATGTCTAATTTTAAAATTGAAGGAACGAGGGTAGTGAATGATGTCCCAGGTCGCTAAAGACCAGACGTATGCATTTAAGGGTTAAAAGCATTTCTTGTGTTGTACAGTAGATTGACTAGAAAAAGAATGCAAACATTCAGAAATCGTCAAGAAAATCCCTGGCTCTGAATAAGGCTCGGTTCCTAACCCTTCTGATCAGCTGTGTCTCACTTTGTGCAGGACGGAAGCGTGGCATGGATGTTGTGAGATCTCTTGCTGTTTTCTCATGTTTGTCATGGTGTTTATGAGTTTTTCTGTTTTCGTTCCTCTGCGCAGGCTGAAGTCGGCGCGTGACGTGGTGTCCAGGACGGGTCACTCTCTGGCTTTAGGCTGCCTGCACCGTTATGTGGGCGGCATTGGGTCGGGCCAGCACCTCAAGACCAGTGTTAGCATCCTGCTGGCTCTGGCTCAAGACGCCACGTGTCACGAGGTCCAGGTGAGCTCTGAGGCCGCACAGGTGTCTGGACCGTGTTCTGCTGCTGGGTGAATCAGATGAGTGATGAGTAGCGACGTGAACCGTCACTGGTTTCATGACTCGGTTCGATTACGATTATCATGTCAGCGATTCAGTTCGATATCCCGATGCATCAGGATTATAGCTAATTTATTTTGTGCATCTTTATTAAATTATATAAGCAGGCTGCTTTTAAAACTAATTACAAATTAACAATAAATCAAAATAATTAATAATTTAACCAAATAAGTCTAGCTTCAAAACATACACATTTTTATTTAGTCATTTAGCAGATGTTTTTATCCAAAGCGACTTACAAATGAGGACGATAGAAGCAATCGCAATCAACTAAAGAGCAATGATACTCAAGTGCTATAACAAGCCTCAGTTAGCTAAACTCAGAACACTAGCAAGGGTTTCTTTTTTAAATTATATAATAAATAAAAAGAAAACGGATAGAATAGAAAAAGAATAGAGCAAGCTAGTGTTAGAGGCCTTAATATAAAGTAATAAAGGGGGAAAAGACAGTTACAACTGATAAACAAAAAGCACTTTAAGTATCCAGAAGTTTACAGACAATCATAGTTATAGGTTTTTCTTTTTTCCTCAGCATTATTGCTGTTTGATTATTACTGGTGAGATAATAGACGGTGGCAACTTTAATTAATAGTCTGCATTCACACTAATGCACAGATCCATTTCCACACATCAGATGTTTTGTCCTGTTCTGAAAATATAACTGACTGTTTACATCGATTTCGAATCATAAAAGTATTCGGAGATGCGAGTGCATTTAACCGCAGCTGCGATCGAGCTTCAGGACAAACAAACACACAGCGCACGTGCAGATCGTCCACGTTCGCATCGCGATGCAAGGATTAGTTTGAGCACCCCTAGTGACTCGTTCCTCTGGTGGTTTCAGACGTGGGCGCTGCACTCTCTGGCTCTCATCGTGGACTCCAGCGGGCCCATGTACCGCGGTTACGTGGAGCCCACCCTGTCTCTGGTGCTGACGCTGCTGCTGACGGTCCCTCCCTCGCACACCGAGGTGCATCAGTGTCTGGGCCGCTGCCTCGGAGCGCTCATCACCACCGTGGGCCCAGAACTACAGGGTACCAACATACAATCATAGCATCTGTGACTGAAACACATCAGTGTTTCCTATTGAGTTCCTGGACAGTGACGGCCCACCATACTTTCATGATGAACCAAAAATCATTTTAAACTTCTCATTATAACGTAAAAGATCCCTAACATTGTGTTTTGGGCCATTGTTTTGGTAAAGCGTCTGTCAATCAAACTAAAAACGAAATCATTATATGACTTAGTGCGCTTATCAAATCACAAATTGAAAAAGTCGGTAACACTTTATAATGAGGTTTCAGTAGTTAATTAACATTAGTTACCAACTTTAGTTAACGTGAACTAAGTATGAACAATATTTGGTTACACTTTTATTTTAAGGTGTCCTTGTTACAATATTATGTACTTACTATATGGTTAGGATTAGGGTTTGGCTTGCATGTAATTATGCATAATTTATTGTTATTATAATAGTAAGTACATGTAACGTGTAACAAGGACACCATAAAATAAAGTGTTACCTTTTTCTTTTCTTTTTTTTTTTTTTTTTGCCCATAAGCCTAACATTTGTTTAAAACAATTTTTCAGATAAAATGATGATATCTACATCAGTGATCTGAGACGAGATGAGTGTGAGGAGTTGTGTAAAGCTGGAAAGCAAAGAGTCAAAAGTGCAGTTCTCTCCAGAATGTGTTTGTCTCGATGTTCTACGTGGCAGTTGTGTAATTAAGCTTTCCCTTTGTGTAGACCTCTATTTGAGGGCTTTTAGTGCTAGGAGTGGGCGATACCAAAATTCTGTGTCACGATACGAGTAATATATCACAATATAGTTATTGTTGCTGGAAATAAGGATTCCAGTGGAATGTCACAACTCTCAACACCAATTTCAATAACAACTACAAAAACAGTACTATCCCAAGTCAAAATTCCTCAGCTGATTAGTCATGATGGGTAATTCATATTAATAATAGGTAATTAAAGCAAACGCAAACTGCACCGTCTGTTAGACAGCATGCAATTTTTTTTTTTTGTCTTATTGCACTTGAACGATTCAAAATGGCAAGGCACTCTGGGAAGTTAATTTAGGTTTTCTTTAACCAGAGGAAGTGTTTAAAGCTACTTAAAGATGATTAACGAGTGTTTGGGCATATTATCACATCTCACGTTTTCCACTGTCTCATGCATCCCCAGCCCTGTCAGTTTGGCACAGGTGAACAGAAAAGGAGAAGGGTGTTTTTCTTATTGCTGGTTTGTTTATCTCAGGGAACAGCGGCAGCATCTCTACGATCCGCTCGTCGTGTCTGGTGGGCTGCGCCATCATGCAGGATCACTCGGACTCTCTGGTCCAGGCGGCGGCCATCTCCTGTCTGCAGCAGCTGCACATGTTCGCACCGCGACACGTCAACCTGTCCAGCCTGGTGCCCAGCCTCTGTGTAAGGCTGCTTCATCCGCTATACGCTAACACCTAACATGTTCACATATAGAGCTCCGTCTTCGGAAATTACATGTAATCTGGGTTACGTAATCAATTCCAAAATTTTAGTACTTGTAGTTAATTAAATTACATTTTAAAGTACTTGTAATCAGACTACAGTTACTTTTTTATGGATTACGTGATTTATATTATATAGATTACATGTTATACACTCAATAGCAGTAAATTATTCATACTACTTTTTCATCTTTGAAATTTTATAATAGTAATCTGTAACCTATTACATTTCCAAAGTAACCTTCCCAACACTGGATATTGTAGATTAGGAAGATTATCCTATTTAAATCAATGTGATAAATGAGTTGGGTCAAAAGTAATCTAAAAATAATCAATAAGTAGTCTGATTATATTAACCAAAATTTGTAATGCAGTGGATTACGTTACGAACTGCAGTCATGTAATTTGGAATTAGTAGCTGATTACAATTTGAAAGTAATTACCCAGCTCTTGAGCACATGCAGTTGAATAGTAGAAGCAGATGCTGATGTGTGTTTGCGTGTGCACAGGTGCATCTGTGCAGCTCTCACCTGCTGTTACGGCGGGCCGCGGTGGCGTGTCTCCGGCAGCTGGCTCAGCGCGAGGCTGCAGAGGTCTGCGAATACGCCATGAGTCTCGCCAGGAGGGCAGGAGACCGCAAAGACCACACCAGCATCAGTGCGTAACCTGCCTCGTCATGTTTATGTTCCAAAACTGGGCTGTGCAAGTCTGTTGTGAACATTCAACTACACCGTGTCATATGAAGAACCAGACATATATCTGACCCTGGAGCACTAAAGCAGTCATAAGCAGCACAGGTATATTTATAGCAATAGACAACAATACATTGTATGGATCAAAATGATCCATTTTACTTTTATGCCAAAAATCATTAAGATATTAAGTAAAGATTATGTTCCATGAAGATATTTTGTAAATTGCCTACCTTAAATATATCAACTTCATTTTTGATTAGTAATATGCATTGCTAAGAACTTCATTTGGACAACTTAAAAGGCGATTTTCTCAATATTTAGATTTTTTTTTTTGCACCCTCAGATTCCAGATTTTGTATCTCAGCCAAAACAGTTGTATCTCGGCCAAATATTGTCCTATCCTAACCATACATCAATGGAACGCTGCTTTATTCAGCTTTCATATGATGTATAAATCTAAATTTTGAAAAAATTGACCCTTATGACTGGTTTTGTGGTCCAGGCGGTATATTACAGAATGTTTCGGTAACACTTTATTTTAGGGTCTCTTAACTAGTTGCTTATTAGCATGTATATTACTAGAATGTTAGCCATTTATTAGTAGTAATTAAGCACAAATTAATGCCTTATTCTACATGACCTTAGTCTACATCCCTAATCCTACCCAATACCTAAATTTAACAACTGATTTACTAGCTATTAATAAGCAGCAAATTAGGAATTTATTGAGGGAAACATCATAGTTGATAGTGAATAAGTGTGCCCTATTTTAAAGTGTTACCAATGTTTCTAATCTTACATTTAAGTTTAGTTATTTAGCAGACGCTTTTATCCAAAGTGACTTACAAATGAGGACAATGGAAGCAATCAAAATCAACAAAAGAGCAATGATATGCAAGTGCTATAACAAGTCTCAATTAGATTAATGCAGTACACATACAGTTTTTTTTTTTTATTATATAATAAATAAATAGAATAGAAAACGACAGAAAATAGGGTGAACTATTGCTTTGATGACAGTCAGCTGCATGTTTAGTACTGTCCCTTTAAGACCTGCACGCATCTAATATACAGGCATGCATCCGTTTCTCTCTCAACTGTTTACTTTCATTTTAGACATAACCAACTGTGTCTATATGTAAACCTTGTGTGTTTTGACACTGTTAGCACAAAAGATAACTTAGTTCAGTAATCAGGCACTGTTTGACAGGCTTTTTAGTGCGTGCGCTTTGGGTGTATGTGTTCAGAAAAAGCACATGTCAGACCAGCGCGTGAATGAAACATTTAACTGGCAAGGCTTTAAAGCACATGCAAATAACGTATTTTGTGATTGCGAATAAGTGCAGTGTCCTGTGAGAGTAACTCCACCGCTGAGTTAACACTACTGTGAGTGTATGTGGCGTTGTACAGTATATTGAGACGGATGCTCCAGAACTGCAGCTGATAGAATGTGTGTGCATTGTTGGATCCACGATCAAAAATCGTCCTATCGCACACCCCTAGTCTGAAGTAATGAAATTAGGTACAGGGGTGCAGAGCCAGTGGAGGTTTTGTAGGCAAACATTAATGCTTTGAATTTTATGTGAGCAGTTATTGGTAGCCAGTACAACTTGATGAACAGAGGTGTGACGTGCGTTCTTTTTGACCGATTAAAAATTAATCTTGCTGACGCATTCTGGATTAATTGTAAAGGTTTGATAGAACTAGCTGAAAGACCTGCCAAGAGTGCATTGCATAATCTTGGGTCTTAACTTAAGATGAGATATATTAAATAAGGTTTTTTCACACATTCGTATTACAGAAGCAAATCTTAACTTGATTTGGGATTCTTATCCTATCTTACAAAATTGTATCTGATCTCTAGTTAGGAAATCTTAAATTGCATCATCAAGTTCGACAACACACTCTCAGGTCTGTTGCCAAGCAACCAACACTGTGCTATCTGCTGATGAGGTAAACAAAATGGATAAACAAAACCGCCGAGCTTTTAATTTCAGTGCTGCGGAAATTGAAACTTTGACAAGTTCTGTAGAAAAGGCAAAGACGGTACTATTTGGTAAGTTTTCAGCTTCGCTCACTCACGAAGACAAAGACAGGGAGCGGGCAAGAGTTGGTGAAAATGTTATTCTACCATTAAATTTCTCAGTCCTTCATTTTCAATTATTAATAAATGTAATGCCATTGTTGGACAGCGCAATTGTAAGCGGTTTTTCCATTAGCTTTCAAATGATCTTGAAGTTAGGACAGCTGTGGGCTTGCCCTAAAGTTAAGACAGTTTTTAGGATTTGTTTTGTGAAGTTAAGAGGTTTCTGTAATACTCCTTTACTATCTGTAGTTAAGTTAAGATAACACACTTAAGAAATGCTGTTCTGTAACGGCTTTTGTCCGAAATGTGGTCCTAACTGAAATAACCATGGTTACCAAACAGATAAGAGCTTTCTGTAATACGCCCCCAGGGTCACATTTAATCAGTTTTATCTGGTCCTTTAACATTTTTCAGATCTGAACATCACAGAGACGGGTTTGGAAGGTGTTCTGTTTGGAATGCTGGACCGTGAGACGGACAGGAAGTTGTGCTCGGACATTCATGACACGTTAGGTCACATGCTCTCGTCTCTGGCAGTGGAGAAACTTCCTCACTGGCTCAAGCTCTGCAAAGATGTTCTTGCAGCCACTACAGGTAACAGCCATTCACTGGCAGTGTTTTTGAGCTGAGATCATAGTGCTTTATGACTGGAATGAAATTAACCAGTACATTACAGGTTTCGCCTGTAAGTATTGCATTTTTCTAATGAGTTTACAGGGTAGGATAACAAGAAATTGTCTGAAAGTGCAGCCATTAGGACTTAAAGCATCCTCATGCATTTATACAGATTTCTTTTGGATTACTTAACCTAAATCTTTAGACTGGTTTTCGCTAAATCAAGCCTACTTTTTCACTGTAATAACTATTAAGATTTCTGAACTTTTCTTGTGTGATTTTGACATGCCTATCATCCTAGGTATATGAGCGTGAGGGATATATATATCATCTACAATAATATCTTAATTATTGTTTTAACAATGTACGAGCTGACGTTGATTTTGTCACTTGCGTTGCAAAAACCAAACCAAAAAATTTCAATTTTGTTTGATGCATTTATTGATTAAAAGTAAGAATCTGACATAAAAGGTGATGCATACATCAAGGTTATAAATGTAAAACCCCTTAAAATCAGTTTGAGGCCAAATATTGCCGCATAGTGAAAAAGTTTATTTCTGTCACTGATGTAATCTGACCACTGCACGGAATATGAGGAATATGAAAATATTTTGGAGTTAGACAGGCATAAAACCAGCACAAAAACACGAAAAAATCTGGATATTTATTTTGTTTAGTCAATATTGCACACCCCTAGTACTTACACAAGAAAATGCACAAGTAATATAAGGTAACTACATGGACTTGGAACATAGGTTAAGGTTAGGTTTAGGGTTAGTACTTAGTCATTACCCATTTACATTTACATTTAGGTATTTAGCAGATGCTTTTATCCAAAGCGACTTATAAATGAGAACAACAGAAGCAATCAAATTCAACAAAAGAGCAATAATATGTAAGTGCTGTGACGAGTCTCGGTTAGCCTAAAGCAGTACACGTAGCAAGGATTATTTTTTCAAGTTTAAAATTTTTATAATAAATAAAAAAAAACAAGCAGAGAGAATAGAAAAAGAACGGTGATGGTTAGTTTTAAAGGGTCTCTTTTTTTTTTTAACAAAGAAAGAAAAGAATAGAGAATACTAGTGTTAGAGGCTCTTTTTTGAAAAAAATAAAATAAAAATCAAGTATTGTAAAGAGTGCACGTGGGATCTAGTGCTTTTTATATAAATAAATAAAAAAAGAAGACAAATAGATAATATAGCTGCAAGCAGCGCTTAAGACCTTTAAGCATATAAGGAAAAAGACACTGCATATTATTTAGCAAGTCTGTACGCACATAAATCAATGATTTAAAAGCATTTTTGGCAAATCCAGATAATTTACCGTAGAAATGTGATGTTTTTTTCACGTTTATGACCGTTATAGCGCCAGCTGTGGTCCGATCTCCTTAAAACTTTGCATGCTTGTTTAGAATCACCTGTCGCATGTGCTCACCAGGTTTTGTGAAGTTTTAAGTTTTTCTTTAGGCTTTAGAGTGTTTAATCTTATCATTATACATTACTGACACTCTATCCTCCAATTTGATACTGTTAAGTGCTTTGACACAATCTGTATTGTAAAAGCGCTATATAAATAAAGGTGACTTGACTATAGGATTTCGGGTAAATTTGGACAGGCCCCTTTTCTAAATGACCCCGTTATAACTTCCCATAGGCTACATTTCAAAACAAAATTTTCTTGGTAATTATTGACCTAGAGCGTCCAGAGAATTGCACTGCAGTGTTTTTTTTTTTTTCCCAGATCGAGCAAAAAATCTAGGACTAATTCGCAAAAGTAGTGTGTTTTTTTTTTTTTTTTTTTTTGTTTTTTTGTTTTTTACATCTCAATCATTTAACAAACGATTTGATTGACAGCAGTGGTTCTCGAGGCAAAGTTGTCTGGAATGACGAGTTCTATCGTATGATACAAATAGCGTGTGTATGTGCGAAAAACCGTTTGATGGAAAATGCGATATCGCTCCCCCCAGTGGCCGATTTATTTCAAATTTCTCTCAGACTTTTGGGCCTGTGAGTTGAACAGGCCCACCAAGTTTTGTTCCAATCGGCCTTCCAATTGTCTAACAGGTGCTCAAACTTTGTCGGCCAATGGCGGCCATGATTTTTGAGGTCCTTGAAGACACTTGTGGTGCTTTGGACCAAGGCAGTGCACACCGATTTTCATGTTGATAGGACAAATGGTTGTGCAGTTATAGCCATTTTTGTGTTTTTTCTCTCTTTTAGCACCACCAAGTGGCCAAGCTCTGTGAGTCCTCCCCAGTCCTCCTCCGTTCAGGAGTTATAGGCATTTTACTAAAAGTGGCTCTGCCCCTTTCAAACGTTTTGGCGCCCCTTTGCGACAGTGAGTTGAAAGTTAAACTTTTTTTTTTTTGATAATTATTGATATTCACTCTCCAGAGAATCTTTCAGCACTGGTTTGGTTCCGATCGGGCGAAAAACCTAGGACTAGTACGCAAAATTGGGTTTTTCAAAAAAAGCAAAATACCTGAAAATTGTCACTGGCCCACGATTAAATCAGAGCCAAGGATTCCAACGACATAAGACACTTGAGCCTGCGACTGATGGTTTAGGAGTTATGAGCGATTTCGTACTTTTGATAGCTGTAGCGCCCCCGTCAGGCTGATTGGGGCAAGCCTTGTCACGTTGTAGGCGGTGTGAGTACTACCATCCCTCCAAGTTTCAAGTCTCCACAACATGCGGTTTGATCTGCATGATCAGTTTTACGTGGAGATCGCTGATCCGTGACCATTCTACAATTACAATAGGGTTTTAGCGCTACGTGCTTGAACCCCTAAAAACAGAATTAGAATTAGAGCGTGCTAGAGTTAGAGGGTCAGATAAAGCTGGAAGAGATGTGTTTTTAGCCGATTCTTGAAGAAGTGCCTCTTTGGGATGGTGCTATAATGCGTCATTCACTTGCAAAACGCAAGCATCTAGAGGGCACGTAAGTCTGAAGTATTACTATAGTAAGTGCTTAGTATGTACATGCAGAACAGGAATGTAAAATATAACACTACCATTGTTTTATAATAATAATGTTGTGTTGGCTCAGGCTGTATTTTATTTGTTTGCGATCCTTTTAAAACATACTTTTATTTTGTGATTGATTGGGTGTTAGAAACGGTGCCCATTTTACTGTAATCTGCAGTATTTTCTCATTCCAGCTTGTATTCCATCTTTGCTTCTGTTGCAGAGGTCGGTGGGACTGTTGCGTCTGGTGGCAGAAGGAAGGAAGAGGAGGAAGACTCTGAGAAGAAGGATGAGATGGACGATGACATCATGTTCACATCACTGGGTCAGGATGACAAGTCCAAGCCGTCCGTGGCGCCGCGCTGGGTCACACGAGTGTTTGCTGCCGACTGTCTGTGCCGTATCATTCATCTCTGTGAGAATGCAGACAAGGCCCACTTTGACCTGGCAACTGCGCGTGTCGCCAAGGCTAAAAACCCTGAAGGTAAACATCTCGGACACATAATTTACTCCTACACATCAGTAGTTAGGAGTAAAAAATGAAGAATGAATTTTCGTTTTGGTTGAACATAGCAAGTAGGACTGGGCGGTAAAACGGTATCGATATTTAGAGGTATTAAGAAAATTTGAGAAAATTAAGAATTTAATGAAAATAAGTTAATCATACAAGAAGTGGTTTCATGGCAGTTTAGTGATTCTTTAGTGACTGTCAAACACGACTGAATGAGTTCAAGGTGCACTTTTTAATTATGCAAAATGTTTTGGGTTTCTTCTAATGGTATTCTTAGCACCATTAAACCATTAAACTTAGCCTATAGGACAATGCACACTGATCCATCTATTGTGCCGCCACAGAGTATGCATTAAAGAGACCTAAGGTCTTGAAATACGAACCCTGAAATTTTTTTATATATATTTATAGATGACTGTAATATATAACAAATATAAAGCTGAAAATAGTGCTGTATGAAACATTTATGTTAAATATGTAAAGTATGAATTAAGTGTAACGTATGATTGACCTGTACGTGACGTGAGTTTAGGGAATGAATTGAACACGTTTGTGTATCTTGTGCAGGTGACTTCCTGGTGCTGCACTTGTGCGATCTGATACGCATGGCGTTCATGGCTGCCACAGACCACAGTAACCAGCTGCGCATGGCTGGTCTGCAGGCTCTCGAGGACATCATTAAGAAGTTTGCCGCTGTGCCGGAGCCCGAGTTCCCTGGTCATGTGATACTGGAGCAGTACCAGGCCAATGTCAGTTTCTCAGTCTGTGCCTCGTGCTGTAAATGCAGTGTAATTAGTTACTGTAATTTACTTACTTTTCCCTTGAAAAAGTAAAGTAAGGGATTACTCTGATTTTTTTCTGTAATTGAATTACAGTTACTACTTATGTAATTGAACTTAATACTGTGTATAAAACATTTATAGTGGATTTAACATCAAAATATAAAGTCTAACCTTAAAATGCATGCTTTGTATGTACTTTTCTCATTATAAATACTTTGAGTTAATAAGAATATTGGTAACACTTTAGTGTCCAATTCTCAGTATTAACTAGGTTATTAGCATGAATATTACTGGGATATTGGCTATTAATGTCTTATTCTGCAAGACCTTATTCTAAATCCTTATTCCTACACAATTCTTAAACTTTACAACTACTTTACAAAGTATTAATAAGCAGTAATTAGGAGTATGCTGAGGCAAAAGTCATAGTTAATAGTGAGAACCGGACTCTAATCTAAAGTGTGACCAGAATAATTTATATAGTTATGTCTATCCTCGTATCATTAACTTGTCGAGGTTGATATAGGATTTAGAAAGTAATAAGTAATGAAATACTTTTTGGAGAGAGTTATTTGTCCAGTAATCTAATTACACTGTTGAAGATGTAATTAGTAACTAGTACTTAATTACGTTTTGAGAGTAACTTACCCAACTCTGTGTAAATGTGACTCATTGGCTCATGATGTGTTAATGCACTGGTAGACACTCTTTTGTTAGAAACCACATTAAGACACAAACATGCTCTGAACGAACATGTCAGTGAAGTAGTAATTTCTGCTCAAATACAGCACATTTGAAAGATTTGTTTTGCTTAACGATTTCCCCTTGCTAGCACGTGCTAATTTATTTTAGTTCAGTTCAAGTTGAGCTGCAGAGATTATCACTGGCACCCATCAAGCCCATGTCCTTTTGATATTTTGTTTTGGTATTGTTTCATTCTTACATTTGTATACACATTTTGAAGATGCAGTGAAACAGAAGTAGATATTTTCTTCCAGGTGGAGCAGATTATTGATAAAGTAATGTAGGGTGTAGCACTCAGGTGGAGGCAGATGAGCATGAGCTTTCAGGGGCAGGTTTAAGTGCACTAAATGATTGGAGTAGTCCTGCATACGTCACGAGAGAGAAGTCGTCTTCACTGGCGATGAGTCAAAACACTGAGGTTAAAACATTGAAACCTATGCATGGGTGAATTGTTCACAGGAAGATCTACAGTATAACATGCTTTTAGATAATATATGGGGTGAATTTTCATTCCATGCTGACATTTATTTTATTTTCTTAAACCACAGGTTGGCGCTGCACTCCGACCAGCCTTTTCCCCAGATACACCCTCAGACATCACTGCCAAAGCCTGCCAGGTAAACCTTCAACCCATCTAAAACACAACCTAGTCTTGATTCAGCTCGTCAAAATTCGACCCAACGTTGTCAGAAAAAAGGGTGTAAAGTTGTCACTGGGGTTCTTACCTTATTTAACCCTAAATTTAAAAGGTTACCAACCCAGTCACTGGTCAGTTTTGAGATTTTGGCCTATTTTGCTTCTATAACTTGTCTTTTTTTTTTTCAGACTAGTGGACAGAAAACATCCAAAATACACATTTAAGTGTTTATTTTATTATACTTTCAGTATCAGAAATCTCCACTTCAGCTGCTTATATACACCAGTTTTGTTTTATTTATTTTTGTATTAATCTATATTCTGAAGGCTTTTAGAGCGGGGTTTGTTCATATGTCATTGCATTCCTAAAAACATGATGGAAATATGTTGTTCTGGCTGTTGACAGTATTTTCTGATTTATGGAGTGATAAAAATAGAAATCCACACGTCAACAAAACGAGACAAGAATTTTGAGCCTGACTTTATCCAGTGATCACACCCTGGAGCACAAAACCAGTCTTAAGGGTACATTTTTGGAAATTGAGATTTTTACATCATCTGGACGCTGAATAAATAATCTTTCCATTGATGTATGGTTTGTTAGGATCGGACAATATTTGTCTGAGATACAACTATTTGTAAATCTGGAATCTGAGGGTGCAAAAAAATCTAAATATTGAGAAAATCACCTTTAAAGTTGTCCAAATGAAGTTCTTAGCAATGCATATTACTAATCAAAAATGAAGTTTTGATATATTTACGGTAGGACATTTACAAAATATCTTCATGGAACATGATCTTTACTTAATATCCTAATGATTTTTTGCATAAAAGAGAAATGTGTAATTTTGACTCATACAATGTATTGTTGGCTGTTGCTACAAATATAGCTGTGTGCTTATGACTGCTTTTGTGCTGCAGGGACACAATTGTGCTGATATTCATTTAAATGAGTGCGTATTAAATTAGATAATGCCTCAATTACACATTTAAACATAACATTTAAGAAAACTTGTAATACAAAACGTTACCGTCTTCATGTGCTGTGATTTAATCAGCTGGTCCAAGTATGGTGATATCTTTGTCTTTGCTTTAAATTTGACTTCATTTTAAAGGATACCTCTTCTTCAGTGTTTAACAGTGGCTCCTCTCATATATCGCTGTACAGGTGTGCAGTGCATGGATAGGCAGTGGTGTTGTCAGTGACCTCAATGACCTGCGGCGCGTCCACAACCTCTTGGTCTCCTCTCTGGACAAAGTCCAGGCTGGCAAGGGCCAGTCCAGCCAGCTGTACAGTGAGAGCGCCACTACTATGGAGAAACTGGCTGTGCTGAAAGCATGGGCTGAGGTGAGTTAAAGCACCTACATTTACAAAGAACAATGATAGTGGCCTTTTAAAATAAATCAACATCCTCCCAGCGTTTATTAGCATTACTTACTAGGGCTGTAAATTGGATGGTTTGTCACGATACAATATGATATCGAACAAAGACACTAATTAAATAAACGGTGCTTTTAGGTTTTACAGGTGGGTCTAAAAGAAATTTTCAGGTACAAAAATGTCATAATCAAATGTAAAATAACACTGCGTAGTCTTCACTGTATAAATAAAACATAGATTAATCATTATTAATGTTACATTTCTAACTCCTTAAAACTAAATAATGACGGCAAAATAATATAAATATAACGTTAGATAAATTTCCCATGGATCAAATCAGGGCAAATACATTAAAGAGCACTACCAAATATGGTTAAAATATGCAAGCAGACACTCAAAACGGCAATCAAGAAATTAACCGATGCTCTCGGAAAGAAAACACATGCATCATTTTCAATGTCAACAGTCAGAATTAAAATACAAAAAAGTGCAAACAAAAATAGACGTGATCGGAAAAAGCAATCTAATTAGGTATTTCACACTCGTTTATGCACACACCGTGACAGTCAAGACTGATTCATTGATGCAGACTGTATGATTATCCGACAATAAAAAAAATGTACAACAATAATGCGCTTACCTTTGTGTCGCTCTGATTTCACACAGAACTAGAGGAAGTCTTGAACACAATAAGTGCAGAACATAACACTTTGCACATTCAAAACTATAAGTCCAGCAGCTTTGAAGGATAAACCAATCTGGACCCCTGTTACTTACCATCTCTGGTTGTAGGTGTTCGTCGTGGCCATGAACATAAAGAAGGAGTCTCAGTGCATGCCGGCGCGTCCTCCTCAGGGTGAGGATGAGGATGTGGGAGATGAAGGAGACGTTCTTCCTCCGGACAGCCTGATGACGTTAGTTCAGCCGGAGCTGCCGTCTCTCAGCCGTCTGTGGCTGGCCGTGTTGAGCGACTATGCGCTGCTCACCCTGCCTGCAGAGTTCTCCAGCCAGCTGCCACCTGAAGGTAAAGTAAACCCGGCGAGTCCTTACGAACTCTTAATCCCCCGGTTTCACAGACAAGGCTTAAGCCTAGTCCTAGACTAAAATGTAAGTCTGAGCTGTTTCAACTGAAAGAAATTTGCACTGACTGATCTTAAAATATATCAGTGCCTTTGTTCTGTCTCAAGATGCACACCAGTAATGTTTTTTTCTAAAGCATGTTTATAAAAATGACTTAAATGTCCTAATTGAACTATGGCCTAATCCTGGCTTAGTCTAAGCCTGGTCTGTGAAACCAGGCCAATATGTCTTACCTTAAGTTTTATCAAATCTAATGACATAAGTCTTAAATATCTTTAAATGTTACAACAAAAATCTTTATTTTATAACTGAATAAATGTGAGCGCTGCGTGTTTCAAATGTCAAAATGTTTCTGGTTCTACGGTTTCAGAGCAGTTCGCAATCAGTGAATACTGCACGTTATGCCAAGTGATTGCTTATGATCAATGTTTATTTTATGATGTTTCTATTGTAAGATGTTAAAGATGGTTGTACGCTATGAATCATTAGGTAAGCATTAGTAAATAGTCAGTTCATCCTTTATAAAGCATTGTCCCAACATTAATAGTCGTCAGTAAGCAGTTTATAAATACAGCTATAAATGCCTTGTTCTTGATTTATAAGCATTTCTATTACAAAGGAGATTTAAAGGTTTAGTTATCTTCCTAACAGAACAATAAACAAACACAACACGGAGGGATACACAACTCAGAAATATGCATTTCAAGATGCAAAAAGATGAAACCGTACACTTGAATTCTTATTTTATTTTTCTATGAAATTACAGAGGCTTATTTTTCATTTTTTGCGTCTTGAAAAAATATTATTTATCCCTCTGTGTTGTGTTTCTGTTTGGAGGATAAATGAGCCTTTAAATCTTCCTTGTAAATGCTTTATAAGGTATAAATAGCCTTCACTTTAGATGAGCTCACAAAAATAGATGGCTGGCAACTACTACATGTTTTATAACTACCTGCCTTAAATGCTTTATGAACACACATTCCTGCAGCAATTCATGATTATTAACACACTGAGCAACTATTATCATGTGTCTAAATAATACGATTTATAAATGTACATTTAAATAGTTTATTAATCATTTACTTACACTTTCTAAATGATCTTATAAACCACTGACAACTCCTAAATAACTGGTTTGTAAATAACGTAGTAATTTAGAAATGATAAATTGATCGTTAAAGTATGAAAATACACTTATTAAACATTATAGATATGCTCAAGAACAAATCATTTATAGCTGTATTTATAAACTACTTACTAGTGCATATTAATGTTGGAGCAATGCTTTATAAAGGATGAATTGACTATTTATTAATGCTTAACTAATGATTCCTAGTGTGCAGTTATAATAAAGCGTTACCACATTTTATCTCCATCTTTTTGAATGAGCAGCTGAAGTAGTAACATACACATTTCAAAAAATGATATATAGAGACAGATTTATTAGTATCATCTGCACAATAATTATTATTGCTTTTCTTTAAACACATTAAACATTGAAACCGTATGATCTCTGAGTGTGTATCGTGTTGTTTATGTGTCCTGGCCACACGACTGAGCGCTCGAATCAACGCAAGGGATTTTAAATATTAGTCCATTTATTCTAAGCAAGTGCAAGCTGCTTTTAAAAATATTAATGCAAATACAGTCATTTTTTTTTTTCCTCTGGTGATTTGTATTTGTTGTCATTGTTTGCTACTTACAAGACATGGCGGTAACTACCCAGAATGCAATGCACAGTGACATAGATTCTCTATTGAATAAAACACATTCTGAGTATTTTAAACAGTTTTTCTGATAAGTATTAAGTCTATGGAACTATGATCTGCACTCACAAAAATAGCACGGTGCAAATGGCTTTAAAGTATTAAAGGGATAGTTCACCCAAATACGAAAATTCTGTCATTAATTACTCCCCCTCGTGTCGTTCCAAACCTTTAAGACCTTTGTTCATCTTCAGAACACACATTAAGATATTTCTGATGAAATCCGAGAGCTCTCTGACCCTCGATAGACAGCAAGGATCCTAACACGATCAAGGCTCAGAATTGTCGTAAGGACATTGTTAAAATAATCCATGTGACATCAGTGGTTCAACCGTAACTTTAATGTCAAATGTAATGTTATTTTGTCCTGGTCCTTGTCAGGATTCTAGCGGCTGAAGTTTGAACTGGCTGCAGGTGGCTTTAGAAACCCCAGCAAGCAAGGCATTACAGTAATCAATACGAGAAAAAACAAAAGTGTTTATCAATTTTTCAGCACCCGAAAGGGATAAGATGGGGTCTTGCGACGTTTCTGAGATGAAAAAATGAATTTTTAACTCTGTTCTGAACATGAGAATCAAAGGTTAGATTAGTGTCAAATATCACCCCCAGATTTTTACGTTTATTTTGAAAATCTAAAACCGTACCTTCCACTGTTAAAACTAACGTACCAGTTTTACTAATTTGATGGGGTGTGCCAATACACATCACCTCTGTCTTATCACTATTAAGACAAAGGAAGTTTTTAGACATCCATTTTTTCATCTCTGAAATGCTATGTTCAAGAAAGCCAATAGTTTTATATATAAATGGCTAAATAACTTTATTCAAAAATTTGTCTCCTCCGCATCATGCTATAGCGCCATTTTGGAGAGTATCACATATGTAAGCAACGTATGTATGCGGATACGCTGTTTCTGCTTTGATCTGAACGTAAACAATGTATCCGCATACATGCGTTTCATACGAGCTCTCGGAATGCATCAAAAATATCTTGATTTGTGTTCTGAAGATGATGTTCTGAAGAGGTCTTGCGGGTTTGGAACGACATGAGGGTGAGTTAATTAATGACAGAATTTTCATTTTTGGGTGAATTATCCCTTTAAGTCCTGATTGAATATGTGCTTGTTTAATTAGTAAATGAATCCGAGATGCATGACTATATGGAATTGTGTATTGTGCAGGTCTTTTTTTTTTTTTTAAAAAGGTTTATTTCCAGGACCAATTGTATTTGTTGTACTTGCTCAGTGGAAACCAGTAACAGCAGCTAATCTTAATGGTGTGTTGATCAGGGGGGGCTTTCTACACTCCTGAGACCATAGACACAGCGCGGCTTCATTACCGAAGCTCCTGGGCGTCTGTCCTGCACGCGGAGGCCCTGTGGCTCAGTAGCACAGGCTTCGGTTCGACTGAAGACTCTGCGGAGGGCAAGAGTGCTGCCCTTACAGGACCTGTAGTGACTTCTGCTCCGGCCAAAAACACCGATGACCTAGTGAAAGACAGGTTGCACCTTCTCTTGGGTAAATTGTCTGTGTGACTCATTTGGACTTTTTGACATTTCCTCTTCAAGTATGTAAAGGGCTCTAATGTCTCTGGCATTTTTTCAGGCATCAGCATTGAGTTCCTGTGTTTCCCTCGGGCCGAGGAGCCCATCGAGGATGTGATGTCATGTCTGTTTGCTCTCTGCACACTGCTGGACTCTCCTAGCGCTCGGACGCACATCGCAGAGGACCAGGTCAGCTTCTCAACATCTTTATCATTCCTTTTACTTCAGGCAGTAGTGAAGCATTCTAAACGCAGGACTAAGGGTCTGCGATATTGACAAAAAAAATGATATCTTGATATTTTTGGGGATTTTACTGATAACGATAATCGGACGATGTTTTGCTGAGTGTGTTATTGTGCTGGTATCTTAAGGACTGCTGTGGACAGCTGACTGCAGTTTTTGATATTCTTCATGTTCTGTGTGGTGGTCAGTTCACAGCAGTCATATAAATGAATCTTTTCCAATAAGCTTAAAATTATTTTTACCTTAAAGCCATTTTTTTTATATAAAAGTGTGCATCATCTTTTGAGTCAAATTCTTTCATTTAATCAGTGAATTAGAATAAGCAAGCAAATTAAGTCAGTATCAACAAAATCATCTTTTTAATGCAGAGGAAACACAGAAGCTGCATCTGAAGTGGCATTTAGATGCATTTACTCACTGTTTAATGCAGGACATGAATGCGTTTAGAATATATCATGTTTTGATATTTTAAACACATCCTTGAATACTGATATTTGAAATTATTTAAATAATGAAAAGATACTTTAAATGTGAAATTAAAGCTGCCAGTAGGTGGCAGCGAGTCACTGTTAATAAGTGAGTCGTTGCGATTGAACCGAATCATTTAAACAATTGATTCATTCAGGAACGAAACACCGTTTTTGCTCAGAGACGCAAAACTGTGCTGTGTTTGGAATTATTTTTGTTGTCGAAATAGAGCAAAAGCAGGCAATATGGTGTGTCTCTTAATTAACGTATTGATTTTTTTGTCAAGTTCAATAAACAAGATCACACTTGTAATCATGCTGGTTTTTGGAGGGGGAAAAAATGGCACTATTCATATGATATTGATTAACTGTATGAAATGATATAAATATAAACATTTTCTGCCCCCATATCTTGAATGTTGTGATCATTCTAAATGCATTTGAACTGATTCATGCAGTGAAAGAACGCATTCGCGCACGCACTAGTCTTGATGGTTGGTTTGTGTGGCAGTTGCTGGCTGTGGAGCTGCTCAACGTGCTTCACCGGCTGTTGTTAACACGTGACCCACCCAGCGTGCAGCTGCAGGTGACGACAGTCGTGCAGAAAACCATCCGAGCTGCCCAAGAGCATCTGGAGCACATCAGGAGCAGCAAGAGTGAGTAGACAGTCACACAGTTATACTGTATGTCCTCAACATCACCAGGTCAAACACAGCAGTTCAGTGAAACAACCTGTGACACGTTACCAGTCATGTTAACAGTTGAGACGGATATTGTGGTGCCAAACCATGCAAAGCCTTATAGGTTAGCATGAGAATTAAAAAATCAATCCGAAACCTGACAGGGAGCCAGTGCAATGACTCTAACACTGGAGAGATATGCTCGTTTGTCCCGGTCCTTGTCAGGATTCTAGCGGCTGAAGTTTGAACTGACTGCAGGTGGCTTTAGAAACCCCAGCAAGCAAGGCATTACAGTAATCAATACCAGAAAAAACAAAAGTGTTTATCAATTTTTCACCATGGTATGTTACCATACACTCCTTCATATACATTTCTACACTGTGTCTTGGTGGCTTATAGTTAGGTAAAACATTTTTAATCCTTTCATGTAAATATTACAATTTAAAATAGCAGTTTTCTATGTGAATATCTGTTAAACTCTTATTTACTGCTGTGATCAACGCTGAATTACTCTAGTCTTCAGTGTCACATGATCCTTCAGAAATCACTCTAATATGCTGATTTGCTGCTCAAGAAACATTTCTGATTACTAGGGGTGTCCCGACTAAGGATTTTCATAATCGAATCAGAATTGTCGAATCTCACTGATAGTCGACTGATAGTCGAATCATATTGGAGACAAAATACATTACCAAGAGTCAAGTCAGACATTCGACAGTCATAATTACTGACGTTAACACACTGGGAAAATGTGTAATGGACATCTCACAGATAAAAACGGGGTAAATAATGTTTTATGTTTTGATTAAAACATACTTAACGTTAGCCAGCCACATAACATGTTGTTTAGGCTATTACTTATCAGAGCTGATGAAACTGGAGATTTGCACTAAATACAACCAAATAATCCACATAAGATGAAATCAACAGATGCAGGGAGTATTCGATGAAGCCCGTGTGCATGTTTACTCTAACCGTGTAGAGATTTTCACGGAGGAAACATACTGCTAATTTTTCCAGTTTTGAAGCATAGCCCTCTGCTACATAAAACTCCATGTGATCGCCTAAATATGAGCTGCTGTGAAAACTGCTGAAACACAGCTAGTTTTATCCAGGTCCGGTTCCAGAATTAAGTACTGAGGGTGCTTCAGAAAGTGTGCTCTAGCTTCAATTCACATACATTTTCACGTATATTTTTGTCCCGTCCATTGCTCTTTCGAGTGTGAATCCTGCATAAATATGCAGATGTCATTCCTGAAACTTTGCAGCGTGTATGTGGCCGAAAAATAAAGTTCTACACAAGTTCTGAATGGATTACAGGCTATATAGCCTAGAAATCGCACAAAGAGCACTGCCTTTATAATCACTAAAAAGCTGTCCCTTGTCTTCATCACAATCTCATTAAGTTTTTAAAGTTTTGCCAGATCATTTTCACCAATATGATAGAGAATACATAATATCTCGAGTTTTAACATGGGTGCTCAGCCATTCCCGTGAACCCATGGGATCAGCACCTATATGTTCACAGCATGCACAAATCAAATTAGAACCTGAAGTGTTTTGAAGTTACTTATACCCTACCTGATCAGGAAAAGATCTTGTTAAAGTATTAAAGGGTAAGTTCACCCAAAACTGAAAATAAGCCCATGTTTAACTCGCCCTCAAAGCATCCTAGGTGTATATGACTTTCTTCTTTCAGACGAATACAATCGGAGTTATATTAAAATTTTTCCTTGCTCCTTCTATAGGGGTGGTTGGATTTATTCATGCACGTTAAAAATATTAATTAAAAGCTTCTTTCTTTTCAGATTCTTATTTACAGCATTATTATAATAGGCTGTATATTAACTTATTGGGAGAAAACTGGTAGTTCTATGTGAAATCAGACATTGAGCAACCCCATATAGGCAAAATGGCACGATCATAACATCTCTGCGATTGGTATCGAATTAGGCTCCTCCTATCGAAACTTTGACTATTTGGGGTCACTCCTACAGTTGTGCTGCCCAATATTTTTGTGGAAACCATGATGATTTTTTTTTTTTTTTTTAATTAAGATTCTTTGATTTAAATAGAAAGTTCAAAAGAACAGCATTTATTTGAAATAGAACTCTTTTGTAACATTAAAAATAGAGATGCGTGATATTATCGGATGGATATCGGAATCGGCCGATAATGGCTTTAAATGTAAATATCGGCCCGATATGAAAAATGATGCTGATATGTCTTGCTGATAAGAGGAATGGGTTAACTCGCATGTGCTCAGGGTGTGTAGCGATTAGATCACGTCAGCAGTGTGGCTCATTCTTGAAGCAAAGTTTTGTCTGAATGATGATTAGATTCACTGTTTTGTATCGCTGTATTTAATCTGTGAAAGCATGCAAGCGTTCGGTGCATAAACAGTAATAGCACGTGCTGCTGCAGCAGTGACTGCCTCCCCCGGGTCCTAATGCCCGTTCGGTAAGGAGGTTTAATCTGTAGGGGGTGCTGTTTGCCTACTTCTAATTCAATTAAAAGTAAAATAGCCTACACAAGTAACATATAGATTGTGTTTCTGATTAAATAAAAGTAGTAAATTAAATTTAAATAAAGTAGTAATTGATGTTATAAAATTAGTATATTTTGATTTAAAGGTCAGAAGCTATAGCTTGCATGAAAAAAAATCACAAACATGACACTTGTAAATTAAATTTTATATATACTGATTCATTCATTAATGTGTAATGTTAAGATTTTCATAATTTTTACAACTCTTTTGCTTTAGACAATCTACAAATGTTAAATCTTAAAATAAAATGTTAGGGTTAACACTGCATCTTTCTGGAAATGCAGTGACTGATACAGTTTAGTTTTAGTTATTTTCAAAGCTTCAATGTACTGTCAAAAACTTTCATTATTGTTTATTTAATTCTAACAAATACATTTTTGTTAAAAACTAACCAAAATAAAAAAAAATATTTTGCTTAAAATCTCTCCTGTGCAGAAATTATATGTTGTTTCCAAACAAAAGGAAATATATCTGTATTGGTATCGGTATAGGACAAAATGAGTTGAAAAATATCGGCATGTCAGATATCGGCAAATATCCAATATCATGCATCCCTAATTATAAGTGTCTTTACTGACACTTTTGATCAGTTGAATTTGCCCTTGTTGAGTAATAGTATTAATTTCTTTGTAAAAAAAAATATCATAAAATCGAAATAGAAAACAGTTATTTGAAATTGTAATAAATTATTTCACTATATTACAGTTTTTTCTGTATTTGTGATCAGATAAATGTAGCATTGGTGAGCAATAATAGACTTGTTTCAAAAACATTACAATCTTTATTATTCCAAACTTTTGACCTTTTTTTTTGGCAGTGTGTGTATATGTTTGTAGTATCAAGTCAAGTCAAACTTTATTAAGATCCCTTACGGGCAATTTAGATGCAGCAAGAATCAGAAACACAGCAGACCCATACAGCCAATTGCTCAGCACAAACCTTAATTAAATACCCCCAATATTGTCTGGTCCAGGAGTTTTTGTCTTCTTACAACCCTTAAAAACTTTAATTATATCTAATTCATCAAAAAAGTTATTATAGTCACCACCACAGCTCATTTTATAATTCATAGACTCCATTTTGGGACCAAATTCAGGTGCATTAAAGCGTAGATAAAACCTATTTAGTTCCTCAGCCAATTGACTACTAGCGTCATACCCAGGTAACTGAATTCTCTTAGTCTCACACCCTTTAGATCCAGTTATAACTGTCATCCCTTTCCAAACCGACCGCAAATTATTTCTACTCGGCTCTTTCTATAGGTTTATTTTATAATTTAACTTTGCATCATTCACTTCCATTTTAATCTCTTTGTGTGTGTGTATATATAATGGTAAATCATAATTGCAAGCTACCACAAATAATGCTGAGGTTGAATTTGCATACATTGATAATTGATAATTCGGTCACGTTCTACAGACTGGCAGCAATATTTAGTGGTGGTTAATGACTGCCTGTGGTTTGCATTAGCATCACTCTGTGTGTGTGTTTTGTGGCAGCTGTAGAGGACGGTGGAGATGAGGAGTGTGTTTCAGTGCTCGGGGAAGGAGGAGAAACCGGGGAGCTACTTCCAGGGAAATCTCTGGTGTTTGCTGCGATGGAGCTGCTGGTTTTTATCTTGGTGCGTCACCTGCCTCACCTGAAAATAAAGGACACAGATAGCGTCAGACAAGCACCTCAGCACCTGTCTGACGACAGCAACCGGATGGTGGCAGCCACAGTCACGGTCCTCGCCGAGCTGCCATCACTCTGCTCTCCTGCAGGTACACACACCTGCTTCACACCGCTGCAACACACTTAGCCTGACACTTTCATTCAGAGTTTAAATCAGATCGTCTTAGGTTATTCTGCAGCTTTTATACAGCAATGACACATTCAAAAACATCAAAAGTCAGTACCTGAGATGAGTCTTAAAGATATATATGCTGTATCAATGCAATGATTCGTTTTTGTTTAAATAAGCATAAAAGTACTGCAATCGTTTACAAATAATGTACAATTTCAATAATATAGAATTTATTAAACAATATTTATTTCTGCCTTTTATTAACCCTGTAAAACTTGACATTAATAGTTTTTTTAATGGAACAGAGTATTACCATTTACACTAAATAACAAAAAAGGTTTGCATATGTGTTTTATGTTTTGTATCATATTTGATCCATCATGCTGATATAGTGAGAATATGGAAGGAAAACAGCTCAATTTTATTCAGAGACTCAAGCTGACCAAATGCTGATATTTATCTGATGAAATTCTGATGCTTTTAATATAAATCAATGAGATCTTTATTACAGTATAGCAAATACTGACTTAAAGTGATAGAAATATCAGTCGTCGCTCTATATATCCAATAATATGTCTTAGTAAGATGAGACTGAAATGATTCAAACATGTAATGCAATGCAATGCAATGCTGATGGAGAGATGAAGAAATAAATGCTCCTCAGAAGATGAAGATCATTCCTCCGCTGAGGAACAGTGAAAGTAAAGCTCCTCAAAAGATCCTGATGATCAGATTTGAGACGCACTGATTTTTCTAGAAAATGATTGATGGAGAATCAAGTAAAGCTGAGCTGCTTCAGTCCAGCAAGTGTTCATCTGGAAACATGACTGCAGTTATTCTGAAGTTTACTTGATCAAAATCAGTCAAGATTTGACAGAAAAAGACACTTGAAGCAGCAGCTGAAGCTGGACCTTTCTACAATTACACTAAAAGAGCTTTTACTGGATAAAACACTCTAAACTGTCAATCAGACGACAGAAGACATGCAGCAGATTGAATGTGAAGTTTGATCATGTTGATCTTATAGAGACCCTAGAATTTCATGCATCAAATATGATACATTTATATTTACATTTACATTTATTCATTTAGCAGACACTTATCCAAAGCGACTTACAAAAGGAAATATATCGGCTATCGGCCAAAAAGAGTTGAAAAATATTGGCATATCAGCAAAAATCCAATGTCGTGCATCCCTAGTTAGAGCTATTAGATTTATTTACAGCATACTTTATAGCAAGGGTCACCACACTCGGTCCTGGAGGGCTGGTGTCCTGAAGAGTTAAGCTTGCCTCAACACACCTGCCTTGAAGTTTCAAGTATACTAAGCAAGACCTTGATTAGCTGGTTCAGGTGTGTTTGATTAGGTTTGGAGCTAAACTCTGCAGGACCCGGCCCTCCAGGAACAAGTTTGGTGACCCCTACTTTATAGGATTAAATGAAGCAGTTTAACTAAATAGTTTTATTTCTTGCTGTAGGAAGCATGACCATTCTGCCCACGGTGCTCTTCCTGATCACTGGTGTGCTGAGAGAGACGGCGGTGAAGATGTCTGATAACTCGGTCCCTGTGCCCGTGTCTGCAGCTCTGCAGGCCATCAAAACCATCCTCAGCTCTCCGCTGGCACCCAAGAGCCAGACGCAGTGGAGGGCGCTGGTCAGGAGCAGTCTGGCCACCGTCCTCGAGCACTCACAGCCAGGTGAGACCGATGCATGTGTCTGTGTTTAGCAGCAGTGACCCGGCGGTTTCTGACACTCTCTGTCCTGTAGACGCGTGCGGGGCCGGCGTGGATGAAGTCAGTTTGCTGACGGCCGTCACATTGTTTCTGCTGTCGGCCAGCAGTGAGCTGGTCGGCGTCTCTGTCCTGCAGAAAGGCTGCATTGAGCGCTTCAGACAAGGACTCAACTCTGCTGATCCCTGGGTGAGCTACACAACTTTATATAGATGTGCTATCATGGTGTCTATTCTCCTTATCTGAGCAGTTTAATACAGTGTCCGGATTAGTGCGGCACTTTGAAATTATAGAGTGCTTTTGCATTGATTAGTAGCAAATTAGTGCTGTCAATCGATTAAAAAAAAAACTAATTAATTGCACATTTTTTTCAGAAATTAATGCAATTAAATTAAATTGCGATTTAATCCTAACAATAAAAATTTTAAATATTTTATATTACAATAATTTCACATTTAATTTTCAAATTAATGTAGAAAGCATGCAGACTGTATATTTGTTAATTGGCTTTTTTTATGACTGAAGGCGAGTATCATTGATACCAATTAGGGCTGCAACAAACGATTATTTTGATAATCGATTAATCTAACGATTATTAGAACGATTAATCGCCTAATCGTCGATTATTCCACTGATTAATCAGTAGACTTTGATTATTCAGCTTTTGCAATTAAAGTTAAAATATTAAGTTAATACATATTCTAACATAATATGCTTTTCTAAAGCTGAAGTGACCTTTATGTAATTACAATTATTATACAATTAATTGGTAACACTTTACAATAAGGTTCATTAGTTAACATGAACTAAGAATGAACAATACTTCTACAGCATTTGTTAATCTTAGTTGATGTTAATTTCAGCATTTACTATTGCATTATTAAAATCACATAAAATATAAGTTGTTTTTTAACATTGGTAAATGCACTGTGAACAAACAATGAACAACTGTATTTTTATTATCCAACATTAACAAAGATTAATAGTTAAATGTAATAAATGCATTGTTCATTGATGTTAATTAATACATTAATGTTAACAAATGATACCTTACTGTAAAGTGTTACCAATTCATTTACAAATAGATGTATTTGGCACAAAATGAGATGACAGACAGAGACACTCTCTCACCATTTAATTAGCTACATGAAAAAGTAACTGAATGACACATCTTGCACATTCTGCCTGACATCTCCTTTTGTAAGTCATATAGATAAGAAACTTAATAAAGGTAAGTGATGAGACGCTTTGGATAAACTATTTTATTCACAACATGTCTTAAAATACCTTATAGGGTTATGATAACCAAAACAGTCCTGAGCTAGATCAAGCTTTGATCGCTTTAAACCAAACTGTCACTGTAATTAAACTATTTTTTCCCACTAATAAAAATATTTTATCATTAGCTAGCTCCACACTGGACAGATGCTTCATAACAGAAAATCAAGTTGTAATTCTAACTGAAAGCGACACTGACTCTGGTTTTTCATGTTTAATGCCGTAAAGCTGCTTGAATTAAGGCTATCTATTGCATAAAGTACTATATAAATAAACGTGATGTGACCGGACTTTACTGGAATAATGTTACGTTACTGAACTGCAGACAAAGACTATAGAATACCCAAGACATGTCACTCGTATAGTTTTGAATGGAGAAAAATGCAACGCTCTATATGGCCGCTCAATCGCAGGAAGCCCCGCCTTCTGAATGAAAGAGCCAATCACTAATCGGTAAAGTCAGCACGTCACTGCAGCTGCAGTTAGAAGTCCCGGTTGCTATAGAAACAGTCAGTGTTCAAAGAGATAGGAGCTGCACTTGGATGCCCGAGAGGCGTTTCAAAGATGGCCGCCGAGTGACATGACTTGTCTTAAATGGACTTTGACTGCAGAGCTCATGCAAACATCCACATCGTTGTAATCAGATGCATTTTTAACTGCTGCTTTCACACTGCGGTCAGTTTTTGTTGTTTTCATTACTGAGAGGAAAGCGCGCAATATATATTTACTAGGGGTGTCGACGTTAACGCATGCGATTTAATCAAAAAATATTAATGCGTTATTATTACTTGATAAGGTTTGACTCCCAACTACTTCCCTTCATTGCAGCGCAGAAGGTTATCTATCATTGTGTGATGAGGGTACAGCGAACCAGTGTTGCCAGGGTAACGGCACAAGTGAGCTGTTTTGAAAATACAGTCGTGGGAAAAATTACAGAGCCGTGGGTTGAGTTTTTTTGGGCTACTTTTATAATGTACCGTGGCCGCCCAACGTGTATATAGACAAATAAAAATAGATCCTTTTACTAATGTGTATTATACTTGGAATGTATCCCTGGCAACTTAAGAACGGAGAGGCGGAAATATACATGACAACAGTACACTATAGATTATATAAGATAATAAACACACGATTACGATAGATATGGTCTGTATGTGATTTTCTTGAGGTGAATGTGTACATCTAAAATGCTAATTTGTGCAGCGACATAAAAGGCTATAAATAGAATATTTTAACAACAGTAAGCGACCAAATTCCGCATGTGATCGTAAAAGGAAGTTATTACAAACAATTGATGGTGGTTTGAAGTGAGTTCTGAGTGAAAGTGTACTATTAATCTCATAAATTCTTATGAAGCATGATGCTAATATTAGCTCTAACCTGCAGAACAGGTCCAATTCTTCTTCTTAATACATTTTGTCATAATACTTCATGTAAGGGCGCAAGAAAATGTTTTGTTGTATTTATTTAGAAATACTTTTGATAATAGTTGGGTAAATGTATACTGGGATTGAAGCGATGTGGCTTGGTAAATGTTTTATTGCCAGTATAATGGCTGAATAAAAACAAAAGAATGATGATAAAAGAATAAGGATTATGTCTCATACCTGCGGAAGTGTGAAAGGTTCTGTTTCCTTAAACTAGTTTGTCATGCATTTCTTTTTCAACACACTTAAAGGTAAATCCTAGTATTTTAAATTTGTGATTTAATTACAGTCCATGACTGTGATTAACGTGATAAAAATGTTTTATTGATCGACAGCACTAATATTTACATATTCATCCAAACGCCGTTCAGGTTCGGATGCATTTTCTCTCAAGTGCTGTGTGTGTCTTCTCTTGAATTGCATCCAGGAGAGCTGAATTACAGTCTTGCGCTACAGCGCCACACTAGTCAAACCACAGTATTGCAGGCTCTTACATTAGGTCATATGAGATCAGACGGACTACTCGACAACAAATGTCTACAATTTTATTTTTTTATTTTTTTTATTGTCAACGTTGTCGATAATGTTGACTAATCGTTGCAGCCCTAATACCAATACTACTGATGTCTCTAGGAAATTGTTCTTTATTATTTAACCACTAGCTATGTTTCCATCCACCTATTTTTATGTGCATTTTGAAATATTGCATAAAAAAACGCTGGATGGAAATGCCAGCATGTACATCAATTTTAAAAATGCGCATAAACTACGATGGAAACACGTTTACCGAATAAATTCATCCATGCGCATTGAAATAGTAATGTGAGTTTGCACTGAGACGGGATAACTTGACTAGCAGCGGACCGATCTTGTTCACAGCATCTGTATGTTATTATGATCAATCTGAAAAGCCTGAGCAAGGTTGAGAGTTGGACTCGTAATCCAAAGGTTGTGAGTTTGAGTCTCCGGTCCGGCAGGAATTGTAGGTGGGGGGAGTGAATGTACAGCGCTCTCTCCACCCTCAATACCACGACTGAGGTGCCCTTGAGCAAGGCTCAACCTCCAACTGCTACCCGGGCGCCGCAGCATAAATGGCAGCCCACTGCTCCGTGTGTGTGTTCACTGCTGTGTGTGTGCACTTTGCATGGGTTAAATGCAGAGCACGAATTCCGAAAGTCACCACTTTCACTTTCACAAGTGCTCTCATCTGTTTTCAATGCAGCTAACCTTATCTTCCCACTCATTGCGACATTGTAAAGTGATGAAACTAGTGTCGTGCTTTTTTTCACGTTATATTGTCGGCTCGGAAAATATGTGACTAGAAACATCAAAGACCATAAATGTAAAGCATCGTTCCAGTTGGGCGAGACTTCTGCGTTCAGAAAAAGGTGGAATTAGATTGTGTTTTATTAACGTCTACACCTACCCCAACCTTAAACAATAATGCAAAAACAGTAATTATTGTTGTACAGTGTGACAAAATTACATTATATTGATGTGCGCATGCCCAGGTGCCACAGCTGTATCCCTTCCAGCCTTAACCACAAATCGGACAGGAGAGTGGACTTAAACTTTGAAAATGGTGTGTTCTGACGTTGAAATAAAATATGTACATTCATTGATGTTTATTCATGTTTATTTTGTGTTTTAAGTACATATGAAAAGAAGATCGGTTCACGTGTTTGAACTGAGGCAATACAGTGATCTGTCACGACACATTAAAAAGCCACAAAACGTTGTTTATTGTTTGTATTTCTTTAAAAATGACAAAAGTTGAGTATCTTTCAAAAAAAATTTCATACCGATACCTTGACTTCGATTAATGGTTCCTGAACGATCCTTTTTTTTTTTTGATACCAATTTTATGAAATCAAACTTTTTTTTTTTTTTTTGACAATGTAATCTTGTTAAAATTGGTTTTATTTTTCAACTTGTTGATGTTTCTACAGACTCAGACTCGTCTCCTGAGCCACTGCACAAAGGAACAAAATGTAACCAACACAATAAATCAGTGCAAATAGTTTTAATATAGCTCAAATAGTCTTGTGTACACATCTGTTAGGCTATATTTACACTAGTGCGTGTTTGTTTTAAAACACATAGCTCAGACAGAATCATAATTTCTATTCATTTTCCACTTATTTACTGATGAGCATTAGCTGCTTCCAGCGCTGTCTGCCTGTGTGCTCTCTTCCATGATCTCTGTTCTGACTCAGAGGTAATAACATATTTCAGCAGCATTACATGGCCAAAACACACATTAGACTACAATCGGAAGTTATTTACAAACACTCAATGGTGGTTTAAAGTGAGTTTTGAGTAAAAGCAGAATATAAATCTTATTTATTGTCTTATGTAGCATGATGCTACAGTGTGCATGAATGGTCACGTAACGCTCGCTTTCAGTCGTGTAGTATGAACCCGACATCTGCATATGAGCGGAACTCCACGCAGGTCGCGCACTCCTCTCCATCGGAAATTAATGACTTCCGGTCTGTCGCTTGCCGTTTGTGGAAAGCTGGCTTGAAACGCATTGGAATCGCCAGTATGACGAGGATCGTTTTCATTTTAAAACACCAGTGTAAATGTAGCCTTGCATCTAAGGGTGCTGGGATGCATTCACACTACAGCCTCACGTGTGAGCCACATCTCTGAGTGTAACCGGTGACGTGGACCGACTGTGCAGACCGATCGGTGTATTACAGTACCACGAGAGCAGACTGCTCCGTATGCTCGAATCGCTCTCATGGAAACACCGATAGATCTGTGCCGCGCCGTTTCTAGTCGAACACACCTAGTGCTGCAGGCTTATTGGCTCACTGAAGTTGATGAGATTAACCCCTTAGGTATCGAAATTTGGTGGCTAGAAAGTATTGAACTTGATACCCAGCCCTAAAGCTGAGAGTCCTGAGACCTTGGGCCCTATTTTAATGATCTAAGCGTATGGTCTAAAATGCACGGCGCAGGTGCTCTTAGGGCGTTTCCGAATCCACTTTTGCTACGGGAAAAACGGTCGGTGTGTCCGGCACATGGTCTAAAAGGGTTGTCCCTGTTCTCTTAATGAGTGATTGGTGTGTTTTTGGGCATAATGTGCAATAAACCAATCAGAGTCTCATCTCCCATTCCCTTTAAGAGCGAGTTGCGCTCGCGCCATGGCGGATTCGCTATTTAAACGGCTGAATTTTAAGGTGCACAGACTGATCGCGTCTCCAGAGCGCAAACGGATCTGCTCATGCACGAGCAAATTGGTAGGCTAATTCTGATGCACGCAATGACTATCCATTATGACATGTATGACATTTTTATATTTATGTTGCCTACACAATAATATTCTTTTACGTTGTAATCCTTTAATTTTTTATATTTGGCATGTTTGTGTGCTGCTGCGCGTCCCTGTGTAATAAGCAAAGTAAACGCGTGTTGTGGACCCTCCCAGAGGCGCATTTTCTAATGCGCTCTTTAAATAACAAAAAAAAAATATTGCGCCAAATATTTAGACCAGGTTTGAGTTGGTCTATGGCGCAGTCTATTTTCAGTTCCTCAAAATAGCAACGTGCCAACAATGCGCCTGAACACACCTCTTTTTCAGACCAGACCACAAATAGGCGCAAATGCATTTGCTATTTAAACAACGCGGCGCATGACGGGAAAATGAGAACTGCGTCGGGCTGAAACTAGCAAAAACACTTGTGCCGCATTGCGCCGGGTGTATGATAGGGCTCCTTGTTTCATACCAGAAGTAACCTGCTCTGTCTTGCCTGTCAGTACGTTGTCAGTTTCTTCTTCGCTCTGCGATTTTTGTATTTTTTATTTTATTTTTTTACTGCGTGAGAACATGATGTGTGGTGTTAGAGCGGCATAGCAGCAGTAATTAAGGAGGGCAGGTTTTGCGAAGGGTCAGTTGAAGAGCATGCGCTATGAGCACAGTATAACGGCTGACAGGACAGGGAAACTGGTTTTTACTGACATGGCCTGACAACATCTCATCAGACCGCAGTTCTACTGAAGCTCCTCGTCACCGTTTACGCACTCGTTTGACTCGCGCCTGGCAATGAGGCGAAGCTGGAGTGAAAAGTCTCCTGTTTGATGTGCTGGTAAAGACATTCTTCATCTAAATAAATACAATTCTTGTCAAGAAAAAGAGACCAACCCTAGCTCCGCCCCTGCGTTACATATTTTTAGCGCCGTTAAACTGGAAAAATTAATCACCTGTGTTAACGCGCTAATTTTGACAGCACTATAGCAAATATTCAAAACATGAATGAAGTCTAAGGAGGATGAATGTTGTATTGATGAAAGCACTGAGTAATGTCTTGTTTGTGTGTGTTTTGCAGACTCAGGCCCGCTGTTATCAGCTGCTGCTGTCTGTCTTCCAGCACTCGTGTCGCAGTCTCTCCACACCCTACATTCACTCACTGGCGCCGGTGCTGGTGGAGAAGCTGAAGGCCATTGAACACAGTCGACCATCCACACCTGCTGAGCTACAGGCTGTACAGGAAGGAGTTAAAGTGTTGGAGAGCCTTGTGGCCATGGGAGAGGAACAGAACCGTAAGCACTTTGTTGGGACAGTGATTTTTGGCTATTAACCCTAAAAAGCTATAGTAACACATTTAACACTCTAATTTCTAATGTTATAAAGTGTTCAACTTGATTAAAACATTGAGTGAAACCGGTTTAACAGCAATCTCCTCGTGTCTTCTGTCGTCTGATTGATAGTTTAGAGTGTTTTATCCAGTAAAAGCTCTTTTAGTGTAATTGTAGAAAGGTCCAGCTTCAGCTGCTGCTTCTCGTGTCTTTTTCTGTCAGATCTTGACTGATTTTGATCAAGTAAACGTCAGAATAACTGCAGTCATGTCTCCAGATGAACACTTGCTGGACTGAAGCAGCTCAGCTTTACTTGATTCTCCATCAATCATTTTCTAGAAAAATCAGTGCGTCTCAAATCTGATCATCAGGATCTTCTGAGGAGCGTTTGTTTCCAGAAGCTTTACTTTCACTGTTCCTCAGCGGAGGAATGATCTTCACAAGCCTCCAAAACATCTCACATCTTCTGAGGAGCATTTATTTCTTCATCTTTCAATCAGCATTGCATTTCATTGCATTATATGTTTGGATCATTTCAGTCTCATCTTACTAAGACACATTATTGGAGATATAGAGCGACGACTGATATTTACAGTCATGGCCAAAAATATCGGCACCCTTGCTAAACATGATCAAAGAAGGCTGTGAAAATTAATCTGCATTGTTAATCCTTTTGATCTTTTATTTTAAAAATTCACAAAAATCTAACCTTTCATTGGATAATAAGAATTTAAAATGGGGGGAAATCTCATTATGAAATAAATGTTTTTCTCTAATACACATTGGCCACAATTAACGGCACCCTTTTATTCAATACTTTTTGAAACCTCCATTTGCCAGTTTAACAGCTCTAAATGTTCTCCTATAATGCCTGATGAGGTTAGAGACACCTGACAAGAGATCAGAGACCATTCCTTCATCCAGAATCACTCCAGACCCTTTAGATTCACAGCTTCTTCTCTTCAGGTCACTCATGTTCTACAGGGTTCAGGTCAGAGGACTGGAATGACCAGCAGAAGCTTGGTTTTGTGCTCAGTGACCCATTTTTGTTTTGTTTTGGTGTTTGTTTGTGGATCGCTGTACGGTTGGAAGATCCAAACATGGCCCATTATAAGATTTCTAACAGAATCAGTCACTAATTGATTTTTTTATCTGTTGGTATTTGATATGATGCCATGCGTCTAAACAAGACGTCCAGGACCTCCAGCAGAAATATAGGCCCACAACATCAAAAGTATATACAGCAGTATATTTCATTGTACACATGGGGTACTTTTTATCCCTGTTCATCAAACCCATCTTGAGTGTTTGCTGCTAAAAAGCTCATTTTTTAGTTTCATCTGACCATAGAAGCCAGTCCCATTTGAAGCTCCAGTCATGTCTGATAACTGAATATGCTGGAGTTTGTTTTTGGATGAGCGAGGAGAGTTTTTCTTGAAACCCTCCCAAACAACATGTGCTGATGTAGCTGCTGTTTGACAAGGTTTTCTGACCCTGAGAAACTATTTTTTTTTTTTTCTGCAGTTCTCCAGCTGTGGTCCTTGAAGAGTCTTTAGCCGCTCAAACTGTCCTCCTCAGCGTGCATTAGGGCGATATAGACACACGTCCTCTTCCAGGCAGTTTCCTAACATTTTATGTTGATTGGAAATTCTTAATTATTGCCCTGATGGTGGAAATGGGAATTTTCACTGCTCTAGCTCTTTTATTAAAGCCACTTCACTAATTTTCAGTGTTGGGCTCGTTACTCAAAGAATGTAATATATTACTCATTACTAGTTACTCCTTTCAAAAGTAATATTGTTACTTTACTTATTACTTTCTGGCAACAGTAATTAGTTACACTACTAGTTACATTACTGTTTCTTCACGCCCGACATAAGTTGTAACTGTGTATCTTCCACATAAAATTCTTCTAGAATGTTACTAACAACATATTTCTGCCTCATCATTTGACCAAAATCCACATTGGATCGCAGTCAGAAGTTATTACAAACACTCGATAGTGACTGATAGTGGCATTCAAGAAGAAGTGTTGTATTCATCTCATTAATTGTTAATAAGCTTTAATAAGCTTGAAGTAATTTTTACGTTACCCATATACAATTAAATTCCGTTATGTATTTTATCAAATCACATGAATTTGTAAGAAACTGTTTAATTTAAATATCAAAAATATTTTTAATTATATTAATATAATGTACCACATGTTGATCAGAGGGATGTAATGCCAGAGTGAAGTAAAGCCACAACTATCTTTTTCTCCTGACAAAATCAATATAATGCAATATTTCTATCTGCTGAATGTAAGCTTTTCCATATTCCGAGCTCGCCTGCTGCACCGGGGACATCATGTGCATGTGCGAGTCGTGAAAATTATGAATATAAATCTAGGAATTATTTGATTGTTAGATTTTAAATCAGCGGGGTTGAGGCGTCAAAAGCAACTAAGTAACTAAGCTGTTTTATGGAAAGTAACTGTAATATTATTACTGAAATCTTATTGGTATTTAGTTACACTACTAGTTACTGCAAAAAGTAATATTATTACAGTAACTAAATTACTAGTAACTAGTTACTGCCCAACACTGCTAATTTGTGAAGCTCAATTATCTTTTGCTGCACATCAGAAATATATTCTTTGTTTTTTCTCATTGTGATGATGATTAAGGGAATTTGGGCTTTGTTTTCCCTCCTATTTATATTTCTGTGAAACAGGAAGCCATGGCTGGATAATTACATGTTAATAATCACCCTGGAGTGCTCAAAATTGTGAATATGAATGAGAATATACTTCAGAGAAGTAATATTCTATACTTCATAAAATTTCTAGGGGTGTCAATAATTGTGTCCTATGTGTATTTGAGAAAAACATTTCATAATGATATTTCCCCCCCCGTTTTAAATTCTTATTATCCAATGAAAGGTTAGATTGTGAATTTAAACAAAAGATCAAAAGGATTAACAATGCAGATTAATTTTCACAGCTGCCTTTGATCATATTTACCAAGGGTGCCGATACTTTTGGCCATGACTGTATATTATTTTATTTCAGTATTTGCTATACTGTAATAAAGATCACATTGATTTATACTCAACAAAACACATTCACTCTTTTTTTTTTTTTCTTGTCTAAAGGTTCAATACACTTATATTCAGAATTTTTAGATAAAAGCTAATTAAAAACAAAAATGATGCCTTCCAAATTTATTCTGTATATTTACTAATGCGTTTACATTTTCACTCTAAAAAATCACTATATAACACCCTTTCCACAAAATAATTCATTTGAAAATATGAAAATGAGCACCTTCGTGTTAAGTTGTGATCATCTTCCTCTCCTCAAACTCATGTGGTCTGTCTCAAACAGGAGTTCAGTTACTGGCTCTGCTGGTCCCGACCCTCATCTCGTACCTGTTGGATGAGACTGCCTTCTCCACGGCCTCCACCGCCTCTAAAGGCCTGCATGAGTTTGCCCTTCAGAACCTGATGCACACTGGTCCTCTGTACCCTGCTGCCTTCAAGACTGTTATCGGGGCAGCACCGGAACTCAAGACCCGACTCGAGGCGGCTATCAGATCCAGACAAGCCAACAGTAAAGCCAAGACTGCAGCGAGACAAACGCAGCCGACTGTACAAGCGGCTCCCACCATCAAACTCAAGACCAGCTTCTTCTAGTCCACAGCACTGCTTCGGAGTCATGTGGGTGTTCATTTTTTCCAGTGAATTCAATCACCCGTATAAAGTGAATAAAGGTTACAGAGACATTGTCATAAGCTTCGGGTCTGTTACAAGCATTAGTCCATCTTGTTTGTTTTTTGGGCACTTTTGAAATGCACCTTAAATGCACCTAAAGTCAAAATGAGGAACTTCATTTTCAAAGCTCACATAACACAGGTGGAAATATTAAACATTCCCATTTATCTGAATATTTCCTTGACCACATTCCCATGTTTTTTGTTTATAACTGTGTTCTGCAATGTTGGTGTGTTTTAATTATTATTATTTTCTATCTGATTATAATTAAAAAAAAAAAAAAAATTTTTTTTTTTTTTTTAAATTATACTTGTGATTTTGGTGACGGATGGGCGTTGTTTTAAATAACTGTTCAAGATTATTGAAAGTGTAAACTACTTGACTTTGCTGTGAATGTCAGTGTATACAGAATCCGAGTCTGTTTAAATGATTTGCAGTCTGTGGGTCTATTGTATGTTTTAGAGGTTTTGTTTGAGATTTTAATAACTTGATTGTAATCTCTGCTTTTTGCTAGTTATTCTTAAAGTAGAACTATATAATATATAACTTTTGTCTGTCCACAAATAATGTAATCGATATTTCAGAACTCTCCATAACAGACTGGACGGTTGTTCTCGTGTAATCAAGCTAACAGGTGTAAAACCTAAAATATGATAGTGTTGCCTGAGTTTGTTTGTTTTGTGCCGATCATGAAGCACCCTAATCAACCCCTGATATAACTAGACTCCAAGATCTGAAATTGGTGTCATATAAAGAACCCTTCTAAAAATGTACTGTCGGGTGTTCTCTGATGTAGTCCATGTCATCAAAAAATGTCTGTCTATTCATTATATTGTCATTTGGAGGTGTTGTGGCGCAATGCTGAGATGATTTTTTTTCTTTTTTGTCAGTCACCTCACTTTTAAGCATGAACTGTGACTTCCTATCTCCTACAAACTTGTATTTTGATTTCAGTCTCTAAAAAAAATTAAGTGGGCTTCCACTTCACATTTCAGTACAGTGGCTAGTGAAAGAGTACAAGTACACAATCTGAATTAGCGTCCAACCGGAAGTGCATATAGTAATGCAGACAATACATTAAATGTGCAAATTGGCTGTTAGATGTTACAAGAACAGACTCTGTCGCTCGTGTCATTGGCCTAGGGAAACTTATCTTGTTGGCTTTCGGGTAAAACCTTGCAGCTGTGCTGTTGGAAACATGCAGCACTGCACAAAGAAATGGACTTCCTTTCCCTTTTAATCTTCTAAATGATGAACCCCACAAACTTTAAAATAAACCTTCAACTGAGATGTAAAGTTTACACTACATGTTGAGTAACCTAAGTTTTGTCTTATGTTTCATTGCTAGTTTAGTCAATTCTGTTCCAAGTTTTGACTATTATTTCATTCCATTGTATCTACATTTTAAGGTTACTGGTTTCCTGCATTTGCCTGGTTTCATTGGTTGCCAAAGTATTTGGTTATGTTTACCTGCTTCTTGTTACTCATCCTCGGTGTATAGTTGCCTCAGTTTACTGTTGCTTATTGTGTTTTTTTGTTTTTGTTTTTTTATCAATGCTGATTTGTTGCTGTTTCCCCTTTGGCTCAATTTTGTCTTCATCTTGGATCATCAGTTTTTTCGGTTAATAAATTGGTGCACTTCAATCGACTTATCTCTCCTTACCTGAACGTTACAGAATAAGCTATTAATATGTTTAAATGACCACGAAAAGAGGCAGTAGTGTTTTATATCATATTTCGTCTTATTGTAAAATACAGTGAGGGAATAGAAATAGGTGTTCCTATGAGGACGCTCTCCCAGAATTCCCAAGTCCAGTGATCTTGGAGGTCCTGAGTCCATTCTAAGTGACTAGTTTGTTAGTTAGTGCTGCATCTCATTATCATGGCCATGAAAGCTCTTCTTCCTCTGTCAGTTCAGCCGGGCAAATGTGAGTCCCCTGATTCCACCAAGAGTTATATCTCCCTTCAGTTTTGCCTGCTCCACAATGGCCCTCAGCTTCAGCATGGTGGTCACCATTTCTGCCAACACTCCAGAGATCTCCTGCTGCCCCGTCAGCTCCCCTGTGCTTTCCTCCTCCAACCCCTGTGGGGTTCCAGCTTCTTCACCTTGGTCATCTGTTTCACCATCATCTCCACCACCAGCGTTTTGCATACCTCAATTTGGTTTATATCATTCTTCATGGCGGACACTCTGAAGGTCCATCGGATTGGATAGTGCTAACTATTCTGTCAAAAGAGTTCAATTTTCATCTCATTAGACCATAGAATATTTGTCCACATGTTGTCAGAATCCTTTATATGCCATTTAGCAAACTCTAAGCAAGACGTCATATGCTTTTTATATAACAGTGGCTTCTGTCTGGCCACTCTGCCGTAAGGGCCTAATGGTTTTCTGTCCAACAGGTTCTTCCATCTCTGCAAAGGACTTTTGGAGATATTTCAGAATGACCACTGGGTTCTTATCAAAGCCTTGAAAATCATTTTATGTCCATGGCCTGATCTATACCTTGCCACAATTTGATCTCAGAGATCAACAGCCAGTTCCTTGGACTTCATGGCTTGAGTTTTGTCCTGTCAATGTGGTGTAAATTGGGCCCTTATATACCCAAGTGTGTGCTTTTCCAAACTAAATCCACCTATTGTAAAGGACATCCATACTTGCCTTTTACAGAAGCATCCAATTGCACCATGACAGAAAGGAGCAAGTGCCTAGTGCCAGGTGTTCAGCAAACTGGCCACCTAAGTTCAGTGTTAGAAGGATTTTGGGGATTTCTGCAGCAAAAGATGTGCAGGGATTCTAGAAGTGAACTTATCCTTTAAGTCCTGGGGAAATGCCCAAGGCTTAAAGGATAAGTTCACTTCCAGAATAAAAAAATTCTTGATAATTTACTCACCCCCATGTCATCCAAGATCATGTTCATGTCTTTCTTTCTTCAGTCGCAAAGAAATTATTACTTTTTTTGAGGAAAACATTCCAGGATTTTTCTCCATATAGTGGACTTCAATGGTGGCCAAAGATTTGAAAGTCCAAAATGCAATTTCAGTCCAGCTTCAAAGTGCTCTACGTGATCCCAGACGAGGAATAATCTAGCAAAACGATTGGTCATTTTCTGTCAAAAAAAAAAAATTAAAAATAATGTGTATATGTGTATATATATATATATATATATATATATATTAGGGATGTCAACGTTAACGCATTAACACATGTGATTAATCAAAAATTTTAACGCGTTAATATTTTTTTAACGCAGATTAATCGTTTGATAAGGTTTGACCCCAACTTCCTGTCATCGCAGCGCGGAAGGTTATCAATCATTGTGTGATGCGGGTACAGCACCGGTGTTGCCAGGGTAACGATAGCGGCACAAGTGGTTTATTTTGAAAATACAGTCGCGGGAAAAATTACAGAGCCGTGGTTTGCGTTTTTTTGGGCTACTTTTATAATGTACCGCGGCCGCCCAAAGTGTATATAGACAAATAAAAATTAAAATAGATTCTTTTACTAATGTGTATTATACTTGAAATGTATCCCTGACAACTTAAGAATGGAGAGGCGGTTGTAACATCATCAACATAACGTGAGTTTCAGCAAAGCATACATGTGCTTTTACACAGCAGAAATAAACATGACAACAGTGATATAGATTATATTAGATAATAAACACACGATTACAATAGATATGGTCTGTATGTGATTTTTTTAAAATGAATGTGTAAGTCTGAAATGCTCATTTGTGCAGCGATATAAAAGGCTATAAATAGCATATTTTAACAACAGCAAACGACCAAATTCCACATGTGATCGTAAAAGGAAGTGATTACAGGAAGTGATTCAAATGCCCCAAATTGATGGTGGTTTGAAGTGAGTTCTGAGTAAAAGTGTACTATTAATCTCATAAACTGTCTTATGTAGCATGATGCTAATGTTAGCTCTAATGCACCTGCAAAACAGGTCCAATTCTTCTTCATAATGCATTTTGTCATAATACTTCACGTTTTGTTGTATTTATTTAGAAACACTTTTGATAATAGTTGGGTAAATTTATACTGGGATTGAAGCGATGTGGCTTGGTAAACGTTTTATTGCCAGTTTAAAGGCTGATATAAATTTTTTAATCGATTGACAGCACTAATATATATATATATACTTTTTAACCACAAATTCTTGGCTAGCATTAACTCTGCGATGCACATGTGCATCTTTATTAGGTGATATTGGGAAGGTCACGCGTGACGTAGGCAGAAGTACAGACCCAGCATTTACAAAGCAAACATGAAAAAAAAGTCAAATGCCCTTTACAAAAAAGGTAAAACAACGATGTCGGATGATTTTAAAGTTGGAGGAGAAAATGAGATGGAGTTTTTAACTTAAGTACATAGACGAAGAACTAACTGCTCGTGACCTGTCCAACAGGATTACTTAATGTGTGAAGAAGCGCATCGCAGAGCTAGAGCAAGTCCAGCATTTGTGGTTAAAAAGTGGATAAATATGAATTTTTTTCAGAAAATGGTTGATCGTTTCACTAGATAAGACCCTTATTCCTCGGGTGGAATCGTGTAGAGCCCTTTGAAGCTGCATTTTGGACTTTCAAATCGTTGGCCACCATAGAAGTCCACGATATCGACAAGAATCCTGAATGTTTTCCTCAAAAAACTTAATTTGAATGAACGTGATGCACCAATTTTCATGGCAAGACCAGATATGTTAAGCCATAGTGCATGCTCTCTAACCACCAAGAGAGAATGAGAAAGAGAGGATGAGAAAGATTTATTGCTGACTTCTGATAATGTCCTTATCTCTACACCACCCTTTGACCTCTGATGGTTTACAGTGTCAAAGACAGCAGACAGGTCAAGTATAAAGACAGATGATTTGGAGTTTGCTCTTGCCAGCCAAAGAGTTTCAACAATAGTCAGCAGGGCAGTCTCTGTGAAGTTTCTGCCTTTGAAGCCAGACTGGTTGTCGTCAAGTAGGTTGTTCTGTTGGAGAAAAGCAGAGATTAGTTTAAAGGTGCAGTAGGAGATCTTGGAAAATGCTAACTGTAGCCTGATAGCACTGAAAGCGATTGTCCCACCCTCCCTACAATCGCCGTCCAAAGCCACGCCCCCTGAATGCATATACACTCACAGAAACCACATTACTACAGATTACTAATATCAGACACAACATTACTACAATAGGCTACATCAGCGTTTCCAATTCCAGTCCTTGACCCCCCCCACGCACACAGTTCATATGTATCTTATCACATGCGACGTTTGTTCTATTCGACCGTAAGTGCCCTGCGAAGTGGACATCACCGGATATTCCACCATGATTCCAGTTCGAAGCCAGCGATTATGTTCCATATAAAGGGAATTAAATTATTGTTATATATCATGTATATTACGTCACACTTCACACTTCTCTAGTAAGCTTCGTCTATGTGTGAAGACGCTGTGTAGCGCAAATCTGTGAATGAATGTTCGGAAGTGAAGTAAACTTCAACGGATTCCCAAAGAACAAACCCCAGAAAAATCACACTCGAAATCGCCATTCCATTTATGGTCTAAAACACAGTCACAGAACAACAATTGTGAGTAAATATCTTTGCAGAAATGTAATATGAATCTTATGTAATGTGAATTAAATGTAATCATATTTTTACCCAAATTAATGAATAAAATGTATAGCAGGCACAACATGCAGGTACAACCATAGATGTGTGTGGGTACAGTGTGCATCATGACATACTGTAAGATGCGTCATCATTTTCTAATACCTCCATTTTCATAGTCCACACTACAACGTGAAAGTTGCATTTTCAAATTGATCCATTTGGGAGAGTGTCTTCAGAAAAGCTCTGTTTTCTCTGGACTTGGTGTATACCAAAGGCTAAAACATAAAGAAAATATGTGTAGTGAAAAATGTATGCGGATGAATGTGGACGTAGCCTGAGCAGTGGTTACCCGAGCCTGCTTAAATGCAGTGGGAAAGTTGCCAGTAGTGAAAGATGTGCTGATTAGGTGAGTCAGAGCGTGTAGCAGTGTGGGTGGGAAGGGATCGGACAGAGGATGGCTGGCATAGAAAACTTTGGAGACCTTGTTCTCTGTGAGGGTGAGAAAGAAGAGGGGAAATGTGTGGGTGGAGGTTGGTTGTAGAAAACTGGTTGCTGATGGATGCCATCGTATCAAATAGCTGGCAAAGTCATCAGCAGTCAGAGAGGAAGTGGGAGGTGGTGGAGGGGGAGAGAGTACAGAGGAGAATGTTGTGAATAGTTTCCGGGTGTCAGGAGTCAGTGTTCGGTAGAAAACAGTATGTGTTTGTTTGATCACTGACTGGTTCTCACGCCCTCATTTCCATCACCTGTGCTTCATGTCCTGTTTGCATGTCCAAATGATCAGCCCGTTCATTCACTCACTGCAAAGTCTCATTAGCTGAGCTGCGTTTCCTGTGTTTCCAGGTATTGTATGTTTGATTATGGCTCTAATCTGCAGTTCTTGTGTTTGTTTGATTAGGCTACATTTTGGATTTGGTTGCCTGTTTTTTTGGGCTGTTATAGTGTGTTTTAACTGATTCTTTCTGGACTTAAACTCCATATTTAGTGCCTGAAACATTATATCTAACATTGCACATGTATGTACGTGATAAATACATTAAAATGTTTGTTTGCTTTTTTTTTTTTTTTTTTTGGTTACACTTTATTTTAAGGTGTACTTGTTACAGTGTAATTAAACATTTAAGTACTTTGGTTTAGTGTTACTTGCATGTAATTATGCATAATTTATTGTTATTATAATAGTACATGTAACATGTAACAAGGACACCTTAAAATAAAGTGTTACCTTTTTTAACAGTAAAGGGGTTTTATATTATAAGGGTTTTTGGAATGTAATAGAAACACATAGATGAGCCACATAGAATAAAACACATAGACGAGCCTGTCAATAAACGTATCATATCAAGAACGATTGCTTGTGCTTTAAGTTGCACATGCATCATAAAACCATAATTACGGTTTTGTTTGTTTGTTTATTTATTTACTTATTTATGTCAAATCCAATTTGAAGTTCTTCATTGTGGACAATTACTTGTTTACATTCAATCACTTTGTCCAATAATAATAATAATAATATAGTTAAATTAATAAAGCACCTTTCCTACAGCTCAAAGTACAGATACAGAAAATGAAGGGAGTGTTCTAAAATTTTAAAGTATACTGCTCAAATAGACCACATTTATGACTAATGCATTAAAAATGTAAAACAATATGGACAATATGACATTGACATAACAATCTGGCCTATTATAATATTAAGCACAATGCCTGGCATCAGTGACTTGATTAAACAGCCTGTGGGGGGAGCCACATCCTGCCCTTCCTCGAGCCCACAAAACAAACACATCAAACTCCTGCAGCGGGAAACAACCTGTTCACCGCTCCCACATTCCTGCAGCGATGGTGACGTCATGAAGAGTTCCTCAAACATCTCTGACATTCCGCTTCAGACATCAAACCCTCATCATCCACAGGACTGAGCTCCAAACTCCCGACGCTTCTTACAGCAGGTACAGAGAGGAGTTTTATAGCATGTTGTCTAATACAGTACATGAATATTAGGTATTTGATACTGTAGGCTGTGATAAAATTTTGTTTGTTAATTTTATTTTGCACAAACATTATGATTTATAAGAACGTCATTTAATAAAAATGAGTGCTAAACCATGAAATGAAAAACAGATCACACCTTATGTTTCAGTGCTCGTGTTAAACCTGAAGTATGTGGGCTGCTGGTTTGAACTAAACGCATTGTTCTAAGTGTTTGATGGCTGCTTGTAATTGCATTTTAAATGTTTACATTTTCAGTAGCACTTTAGAACAGTTCTAGAGAGGTATGTGAACTGCATGAGCTCTGACTGGATATGAGCCAATGAAAGAAGAATGAAATGTTCTCACATGTTCAGCAGTGATGTAACTATAGGTGTTATGTTGTTTTTTTGATTTGTTAATCCATGTAGAACCATCATGATGTTGGAAATCTACCTGGTAATGACAGTTGCTGCCAGTGCTGTTTCTCAAGAGGCAGAAGAGCCTGTATCATATACGGCAAGTGTATTTACATAAAACTATAAATAATGCATATTATTGAGTTTTGTTATTGCAGGTCATATATATTTGAAATTGACAGGTAAAATGTTCTTATACAGTGTTTTTTTTTCATTCTTCCTCACAGCAGTGCACAGAAGGCTATGAATATGATCCTATTAAAGAGGTATGCACAGGTAATAAAATAATATTGTTGATATAGTATACTCTCTCTGACCAACAGTTGTCCCTTTGCCTATTTTCATGTCTCTGAGAAAGTGATTCTAAAGCATAATGCCAGTTTTCTCTCCATGTTCTTGAACAGATATTGATGAGTGCGCCCTTGTCTCTGATGCCTGCAAAGGAGGCATGAAGTGCATAAACCACTATGGTGGCTACCTCTGCCTCCCTCAGAATGCCCAGATATTTGTCACTAATGGGGACGAATCATCCCAGCCCACAGACCCTGATCCCCAAACCCCCCTTAACCCTCTGAACCCCACTAACCCACAGAACCCACAAACACGTACCCAGTCAAACCACAGAGGTGTAGCAGCTGGAGCCTCACAGTGCTTGCCAGGTTTTACACTGGATGAGCAAAACTACTGCCAAGGTAAGCTATTGTTCTTAATACAACAGTATTTGTGGCAGCGTTAGTCTCATTTATGAGCTTGGTAAGAGAACTCTTTTTTTCCCCCCATCACTGATTTTCAGCAAACAGTGCAGTTGGTGCTGAATTTTCAGATTTTATTTGAAAAGGTTCTAAACTGAAAAGTTATTTTGAGTCAGTAAACCGGAAACATACATTTCAAAAAATTTTATTTTCCCAGCATTAAAAATGCATAAAAAGCCGCAACATAATATTATAATTTCAGTAAAGGCAAAATAATTTTTTTTTTTATATATGCAAACTGATATTTAGGACCTTGCACTGACATTTTGGGTGGCATGTACTCAACTGAAAAAAGGGTACCCCTTTTATTTATAAAAATCCACAGGAAGTGGCGAAGTTACGAAGTCTGTGACGAACACATCATTAACAGCTGGTCTATTTGGTAATTACAGTACATCGGTCAGGACATCCAAGTGTTTGTTTCGATCATCGACCTCAAATGGCTTATCATGAGAAACATGGAAGTAGTAGCAACATTACATGGCTTTAACGTTAACCTAGAAAATGTGCGCTATTGAAGTGTTTGTGCGGAGTGTGGAAGCTGAACAGTAGCGCACTAACTACATGACAGTTAACTTGGAGGCGCCGGTGCGATCATTTGCATTTAACTTAAAATACTCAATTTTTGTCTAAAATACTCACATCTTTTGAATCTGTGAGTCAGTCTACTTTTGTCTGCACTCACAATAACAACAAAACATTGGGCTGTCTAGGTCTCTGTGAACTTCAGCATGTAAAAAATAAATAAATAAATGAAACTCCATGTTTGCCTCACAGATATGAAAAATATCACGTTTCAAGTTTGTTTTATTTATATAGCACATTTAAAAACAGCAAGCATGGCTGACCAAAGTGCTGAACAAACAAAGACATAGAAACACAGGGCAACCCACAGAATCATACCATAAACTCACAATGAATTAAAAGCCAAAGAAAAGAAATAGGTTTTAAGAGATGATTTAAAAACTGTTTAAAGACTGTGCCGATCTGATATAGGCCGGAAGGCTGTTCCACAGCCTAGGGCCAGAAACCGCAAAGTCTCTATCCCCTCTATGCTTTAACTGTGATCTGGGGATAGAGACAGTCTTTGATCTCAAGAGTCTTTAATCACCAGACCTCAGATTTTGTGTAGGATTGTATGGATAAAGTTGATCAGATAAGTAGCTCGGTGCCAGATTTAAAAACATAGAGAAGAATTTTGAATTCAATTCTGAGATGCACAGATGAACGATGGAAGATTTAGAAATGCCAAAATAAAGAGAATTGCAGTAGTCCAAGCGAGATGTAATGAGAGAGAAAAGGTTTAATTTTGGAGAGAAGGCATAGTTGGAAAAAAAAACAGGAACTAATAACCGCATTTATTTGTTTATCAAATTTAAGACTCCGATCCCAGAAAACACCTAGGTTCTTAATACAGGAAGAAGTAAAAGAAGCAAGGTAGTCCAGATCGATATTTCTGCTCCCTAAATTTTCACTAGGGCCAAAGTCTATAGCCTCGGTTTTTGATTCATTCAGAAATTTAAAAAAAATGAGAGAGAACCACGTTTTCACTTCACCCAGGCATGCCAAAAGAGATTACAGAGCAGCATGTTTATTTAGTTTCAGAGGTCAATTTGGGTATCATCTGCATAGCAGTTAAATGATACACCATGCTTTCTGAAAATAGAGCCCAAAGGAAGTAAATTCAGAGAAAAAAGAATGGGTGTGAGTATAGAACCCTGTGGCACTCCACAGGAAAGTTTAGCAGGCAACGAAGAAAAATTACCCAATCTGACGGAGAAACTTCTATTTGTTAAATATGATTTGAACCAGCTAAGAACAGTTCCCTGGATGCCCACAAAATATTCTACTCAAGATAAAATAATTTTGTGATCAACTGTATCAAAAGCTGAGGTTAAGTCTAACCTAGGATAACAGAGTCACCAGAGTCAGTCGTCAACAAAGTATCATTAAGGACCCGTAATAAAGCAGACCCTGTGCTATGCATAGGCTTAAAACCAGACTGGAAAGTTTCAAAAATATGATTTGCACTAAGGAGAGACTGAAGCTGAATAAACATAGTTTTCTTCAGTGCTTTAGTAATAAACTAAAGATTTGAGATGGGTCAAAAATTATTAAAATTACTAGCATCAAGAGAAGGTTTCTTAAAGGGATAGTTCACCCAAAAATGAAAATTTGATGTTTATCTGCTTACCCCCAGGGCATCCAAGATGTAGGTGACTTTGTTTCTCCAGTAGAACACAAACAAAGATTTTGAACTCAAACCGTTGCAGTCTGTCAGTCCTATAATGCAAGTCAATGGGCACACAATCTTTGAGAGTTAAAAAAAATGCACAGACAAATCCAAATTAAACCCTGCTGCTCTGAACAGTATTTTTATAATTTTTTACCTCTAATACACCACTATGTCCAACTGCCCTGAGCGCGTGCATGGCATGACGCTTGTACGTGCTCTAGCGTAGTTTACGCAAGTGCTGGAACCGATCTGTCGCGCGTATACGTCACTCATTGTTTACACAGTGCACAGAGATTGTGGGTATGACGGCTAATCAAAATGGTAATTACTTGCGCTTATCCTGATTGTTCAAACCGACTTAAACCTAAAAGATTACGTTTGCTTGCGCAAACTCATCTGGGAGTGTTGACTTTTCAAACTGCGTAAACTACGCCAGAGCACATACAGATGTCACGCACCGGATTTTTTACTCTCAAAAATTGTGTGCCCATTGACTTGCATTATAGGACTGACAGACTGCAACGGTTTGAGTTAAAAATCTTCGTTTGTTTTCTACTGAAGAAACAAAGTCATGCCCTGGGGGTAAGCAGATAAACATAAAATTTTCATTTTTCGGTGAACTATCCCTTTAAGAAGAGGTATCACAGTAGCTTCTTTGAGGCTATCAGGTATAGTCCCTGAAACTAGACATTTATTCAGAAAAGACACCAAACTAGGTCCAACCGAGTCAAAAATTTGTTTTAAAATACGTGGAGGGAGAACATCATAAGAGCAGAAAGAAGGTTTCAAATGGTCAATAATTTCTTTGAGAGACTGGAGAGAAACTGGATCAAAAGCACTCCATGTGGCTGAAGAGCAGCAAAATTCAGGTGAAACATTAGCAACTGAGATCTCAGAGTAGTAAGCTTATCACAGAAAAACCTTGAGAAACCTTCACATAATGACACTGAGGGATTTGAAATCACATTTACAGGAGGATTTAAAACAGAATTTATAACAGGAAATAAGGCTTTAGAACTATGATGATTGTTTGCAATTAAAGGTGCAGTAGGAGATCTCGGAAAATGCTAACTTTAGCCTGATAGCACTGAAAGCGAACGTCCCACCCTCCCTGCAATCGCCGTCCAAAGCCACGCCCCCTGAACGCACATTCGCTCAAAGAGCAGCCAGAGACAACATAAATTACTACAATAGACTACATCAACGGTTTCCAATTAGAGTCCTCGCGCCCTCCCCGCTCTGCACATTTCATATGTATATTTTATCACGTCCGACGGTTGTTCTATTCGACCGTAAGTCATAAGTGCCCTGCGAAGTGGACATCATCAGATATTCCAGCATGATTCCAGTTCAAAGAGAGCGTTTATGTTCCATACAAAGGGCATTAAAGTGTGCCAGACCTGAATTTAAATTGTATTTATTTACAGAGGTATATTATGTCACACTTCTCTTTCGTCTGTGTGTGAGGAGCAGCGAAAATCCGTGAGTGAATGTTCTGAAGTGAAATAAACGGGTTTTACCTGTTCAGGGAGGAGGGAGCAATGAACACTGTGTAGGGAGCATGTCAATCGGAACACAGTTCATGCACGGAGCTCTCTTCTAACGAGCTGGTCATCTGAACCGAGTGTGTTAACTAAGCGAGACATGCAAAATATGCAGAGCGAGGGGCACGAGGACTGGAACTGGGAACAGCGCCGGGCTACATCATGTGTCATTCACCGGTGAGAAAACTTTACAGCACAGTTAGTAAAAGTACAACAATACCAAAAACGAAGATCAGGTTGTTGATGTTTGCCTGCCTTTCTGGCTTTGTCTGCGTGAACGCGCTGATGACGTATCCTATCTGTGCGAACAGGGTGCGCAGAGGTATGCAAATACATACGTTGACTGGCAGGTAGGAAAGACCAAGCAAAATTAGGTAGGACCAAGAAATGTTTGTCCAATTAAAACGCTCGGACCGAGCGTTTTAATTGGACAAACATTTCTTTGTCCTACACCTTCCACAGAATATATAAATACAGATAAATACATTTAGACCACTTAACTTAATGATTGCTATCAGGATGTGAAGAGACTTTTAACCAGAATAACAAAAAATGTTTCTGAAGACAATCACCTATGGCACCTTTAAATTATAAAAAGACTTCACGGATTTCACTGCTTTCTGAAAAGTAGCAAAACAGTCTTTAATCAATTCATATGAAACTTGCAATTTGTCTTTTTTCCATTTTTGTTCAGCTCTTCTACAAGCTTGCCTCAGAGAGCGGATGTTATCATTGAGCCATAGTTCAGTTTTAGGTTTTGACTTCTTAGCTTTAAGAGAAGCAATGGTATTCAAAACCTCTGAGCAGGCAGTATTAAACAGACTAAGATGCTGTTCAGGACAGCGACAAGCACACCTCGTTAAAGGTGTTTGTGAAGTCATCACAAAAGTGGGAAGAAAACGAACAAGTCAATTGTACAGTAGGAGTAATGCTTGAACTTAGCTGAGAAAAAGGCAACGTAAATAATACAGGCATATGATCTGAGAGCAAAGTATCAAAAACATGAGCATCAGTAATAGAAAAACCATGAGAGAGAACCAAGTCCAGTCTATGTCCGTAAGTATGTGTAGGATCTTTCACCCACTGAACCATATTGAATGAATCAATGAGACTGAGAAACTCCATTTCCAGAGGTTTAGACTGACAGCACACTTGTATATTAAAATCACCTAGCAAAAGAATATTGTTATACTTTGTTGTACAATCACCCATAAAAGCAGTAAATTCATTAACTTAGGTGAGGGGGCCGATACACCAGCACTAATAAAACCGGATCATTCCATTCCAGTCGCAACAACTGTACTTCAAAGCTACTGTAAACAGCAGACTGAACAGGACGACAGTGGATACTAAAACTGTTTTTTAAAATTACCGCTAGACTGCCCCTGCGGCCTAAAGAGCAGGTAGAGTTAAAAAATGTGCAGCCTGCTGGAACCAAATCAGAGAAAGGACTCAGATCACCAACCTTCATCCAAGTTTCTGTGATGAACATAAAATCCAAGGTGTGAGTAGTGAAAAAGTCATTTAATAAAAACTTGACTAGCGACCGAGCATTAACCCTCTGGGGTCTGAGGGTGTTTTGGGGGCCTGGAGACGTTTTGACATGCCCTGACATTTGTGCTTTTTTCAGTTGCTTATAAACATATAAATGGCTAAAGTCTTATAACAGTGTAATCAGCACAAACTGGGCTACAATAATATGTGAGCAGCATGTATGTACATGACTGTGTTTTTGAGAAAGCAATGTTTATGCTTGGTTAGTGAAAAACTAAAAAATTTAAATCACTTGAATAAGGCCATAAAACACATACAGAACATTTGTTCACAAGACTTTTGAGAACTGGATCTTGTAGCCTAGAGTTTTTGCTTCAAAGTTATGTGAGAATTATCCTGTTCACTCATTCACACAAAACAATATATTCATTAAAATTTTCTAAGTCACTTTTTGTATAGAAAGCCTGTATGTGAGGAGGTGTGAATGATCATGCATAATGCTGTGATTCATACCTGAGAAGACAAAGGCCCACATAATGAGGCGCATAATAAGCCATTCGGTCAGGTGTGTGACTGAGAGGGAAGAGTTACAAGACAGAATGTGAGGACAAAAAAAATTATATATATGTTTTTTGTTTGTAGTTTATTTAGAATGTATTTAACTATCACACAAAATAACTTGAGATTCTCTTGTAAGTGTAGTTAAACCATTTATTTGTAACAAACAAACAAATAAACAACACAAGAGTCTAGACGTCGTGGGTGCAATATCCAAAATATCCAAAACAGTGGCAGAAAACTGGACCGCAGGAAAACGGGAGACAGCAGTAACTGCACGACAAAACAAATGGATGTGAGCAACACAATAATCGGACAAAGACAGAGAAAACATGGTGACAGTATATATTTTGGCTACATTACCAGTCAAAAGTTTTTAAACAGTGAGATTTGTAATTTTGAAAGAAGTCTCTTCTGCTCACTAAGCCTGCATTTATTTAATCCAAAGTACAGCAAAAACAGTAACATTTTGAAATATTTTTACTATTCAAAATAACGATTTTCTATTTAAATACATTATAAAATATAATTTATTCCTGTGATTTCAAAGCTGAATTTTTAGCATCATTATTCCAGGCTTCAGTGTCATATGATCCTTCAGAAATCATTCTAATATTCTGATTTGCTGCTCAAAAACATTTATTATTATTATTGTTATTATTATTGTTGTTGTTGAAAACAGCTGAGTAGAATTTTTTTCAGGTTTCTTTGATGAATAGTACATTCAGAAGAACAGCATTTATCTTAAATAGAAATCTTTTGTAACATTAAAAATGTCTTTATCTTCAAAGCATCCATGCTAAATAAAAGTTATTTCTGTAATTTCTTAAACCCCCCACTAAAATAAATAAATAAATAAGTGAGCATGTTGATAGGCCTATCAGGAGCAACTATATTATTACATTAGCAATGACTAATATTGCCCACGTCATATTTCAAAATGTTGCACTCGATTTCACACATTTTAGTCTTGAATTATAGTTTGGGAAAAGTCCAACTAATAAATGCATTCAAGCTTAGGCTATGTCACAACAACACATTATCTAATGCAAATAAGAAACATTACTTACTTGGCATGAAAGATCTCCTCCGCTGGCTTGCGCTCGCGTTTTGTTTGTGAGGTAAACAAAAAGCTTATTCCTCTCAGCGCGTCTTCTGAGGTAAATACAAGGCTTTTTCCTCTCAGTGCGTCTTCTAAAGTAAATACAAGGCTTATTCCGCTCAGAGTCTTCTTCCAAAAACGAAAAGTATCCGACATGAACATGTTGCTGCTTTGTTACCTTGATGTGGGCGTTTACATGCTGCACGTCTCACATGGAGATTTGTAATATCAATAGCGCGAACAGTGCATGGGCATGACCTAATTAGAGATAATGAGATCAGACTGGAAAAACTGGACCTGTTGTTGGTTTCATACGGATTACTTTATCACAGAATAATTGTTTTCGGTAAGAGTTACTTCATTTAAGAGTAGACATGTCAAGCTTTCTATAGATATATTTCTCATGTCTGTTTATAAAGTAGTCGCTGAGTTTCAGTTCATTTTAGTGACGCATTTCTGAAAGCAGTTCGCGGAGACAGTGAAGACTGAGAGCGCACCCTGTTTGTTTACTTTATTTTATAAAGCACAAAGTTTAGTTTATATGGTGAGCATACACAAATAAAAGTAGACCCTTTACAGATTCAAGTGATGTATTACTTTTATGTGTCCAATCAAAAGTGACAGAGCATTTTAAGTTCTTTTCTCTGTCATCTGGAAAATATTTAAAAATTTGTCACGGTGTCACCTGACTCCACTGTCACTCCCTCACAATCACCTGAATACTGATCACTTGCACCTCATCAGCACCCTCATCAGCTCCTGTATAAAAGCACACACTTCTGGTCTACTCGTTACAACCCGAATTCCGGAAATGTTGGGACGTTTGTTAAATTTCAATAAAATGAAAACTAAAAGAATTTCAAATCACATGAGCCAATATTTTATTCACAATAGAATGTAGATAACATAACAAATGTTTAAACTGAGAAATTGTACAATTTTATGCACAAAATGAGCTCATTTCAAATTTGATGCCTGCTACAGGTTTCAAAATAGTCGGAATGGGGGCATGTTTACCATGGTGTAGCATCTCCTCTTCTTTTCAAAAGTTTGAAGACGTCTGGGCATCAAGTTTATGAGCTTCTGGAGCTTTGGTGTTGGAATTTGGTCCCATTCTTGCCTGATATACGTTTCCAGCTGCTGAAGAGTTCATCACTGTCTGGTAAGACTCGTGGCGGTGGCTTGTGTGTGTATATCAACAAAGAATGGTGTAACAATGCGTTAGTATCAAAACACTGTTCGTCGCTGGTGGAGTTTATGTTTGTGAAGTGTCGACCGTTCTATCTGCCGCGGGAGTTCACGGCCATTGTTATTGTCGCGGTTTACATCCCCCCGTGTGCAAACGCTAAGGACGCGCTTCGTGAACTGTACAGCGCCATCAGCGAACAACAAACAAATAACCCCGACGGCTTTTTCATCATAGCCGGTGACTTCAATCACGCAAACTTAAAGACAGTTTTGCCAAAGTTCTACCAACATGTGAACTTTGCAACAAGGGGAAATAACACACTGGACTTTGTTTATACAATAGAGAAAAATGCATACAAAGCTGAACCCCGCCCCCACCTCGGGTACTCGGACCACATCTCTGTTATGCTAATCCCAGCATACAGACCACTTCTGAAACTCACCAAACCGGTTCAAAAGCAAATCACGGTATGGCCAGAAAATGCTACCTCCGCACTGCAGGACTGCTTCCAGGACACAGACTGGAACATGTTTAAAGAGGCGGCCACCTACAACAACCACACAGACCTACAGGAGTACACTGAAACTGTGACTGCTTACATCAAAAAGTGCATAGATGATGTGACAGTCACCAAAACCATTACCACACGTGCCAACCAGAAGCCATGGATGACAGCAGAGGTTTGTGGGCTGCTAAAGACCAGAGATGAAGCATTCAGATCAGGAGATAAAGCAGCCCTCAAAACAGCAAGAGCCAATCTGTCTCATGGCATCAAGAAGGCAAAACATCAGTATGCTAAAAAAATCAACAACAACTTCAGCGACAGTAAAGACACTCGGACCCTGTGGCAAGCCATTCAGACCATCACTGACTACAAGGCCCCGCCACAGGCCAGTGACGATGACACATCCCTACCAGAGGCACTCAACCACTTCTACTCACGATTTGAGATACAGAACGACACACCTGCACAGAAACTACCCACATCTCAAAAACGACCAGGTACTCTGTCTCTCCCCAGCTGATGTAAGGAAGACCCTATCCAGGATTAACCCACGAGGCTGCGGGCCTGACAACATACCTGGGCGTGTACTGAAGACTGTGCTGCACAGCTGACGAATGTCTTAACAGACATCTTCAACATCTCGCTGAGCCAGGCAGTCGTCCCCACGTGTCTCAAATCCACCTCCATAATCTCAGTACCAAAGAAGTCACATGTGTCCTGTCTGAATGACTATCGTCCCATAGCACTGACCCCAATCATGATGAAGTGCTTTGAGAGGTTAGTCATGCATCACATCAAGTCCAGTCTCCCAAGCACGCTGGACCCATTCCAGTTTGCATATCGTTCAAACCGTTCCATGGACGATGCAATATCCACCACTCTCTACCTACATTCTATGTAAGAATGCTGTTCATCGACTTCAGCTCAGCATTCAATACAATAATCCCACAACAGCTCATCCACAAACTAAACCTGCTGGGCATTAACACCTCCCTCTGTAATTGGATCCTGGACTTTTAACTGCAAGACCTCAGTCAGTCCGTATCGGCCGCAACACCTCGAGCACTACCACACTGAGCACAGGGGCCCCACAAGGCTGTGTGCTCAGCCCGCTGCTGACCCACGACTGCACTGCCAAGTCCAGCTCCAACCACATCATCAAGTTTGCTGATGACACAACTGTGGTAGGCTTCATCAGCAACAACGATGAAACGCACTACAGAGAGGAATTGGCACAGCTGGCTGAATGGTGTGGTGCTAACAACCTGTCCCTCAATGTGGGTAAGACAAAGAGGTTGTGATGGACTTCAGGAGAAACTCTGTTGACCACCCCCACTGACCATCGACGGCTCAACCGTGGAGAGTCGGTAGCACTAAATTCCTGGGGTGCACATCACAAAGGATCTCACCTGGACCACCAACGCCACGTCACTCAACAAGAAGGGACAACAGCGCCTCTACTTTCTCCGTCGGCTGAAAAGGGCAAGTCTCTCTCCACCCATCCTCACCACCTTTTACAGGGGCACCATTGAGAGTGTGCTGACCAGCTGCATCACTGTCTGGTATGGGAACTGCAGTGCTGCTGACCGCAAGACCCTACAACGGACAGTGAACACTGCCGCAAAGATCATCGGTGCCCCTCTTCCCTCCATCCTGGACATTTTCCTTGCACGATGCTCCAGCAAGGCCTCCAGCATCGTGAAGGACCCCACCCACCCCTCCCACAACCTCTTCCAGCTCCTGCCATCAGGAAAAAGGTACCGGAGTATCAAAGCTCGTTCTGTCAGATTGCTCAACAGCTTCTTTCCCCAGGCTGTGAGAGCTCTTAACTCCAATCTCCCTGTCCCGCTCTGAAACCATGAACACCTCAGCCCCCCAACTATAAATAACTATTGACAAATTTCTCCTAAGTGCAATTCTGGATGTGCTACACACAGGTGAGTGGGCTATACAAACCACCTGTAGTAACACACTCGTCCCACTATATGCACACTAGGCACTTTCTATAAACACTCCCTGCAACAAAGACTCAATAAGATAATATATGTTTACTTGAATATTGCACTACAAAATAATGTTTACTGGAGCATTGCACTACTAACTCTTTTGCACTATGCGCTGCTTCCCACAAAATCTCTCTTCTGAACAATTTAATGTAAAAAATATATATTTCCTGCACAATTTCATGTACAAACATCTCTTTAGCACTATTTCATGTACAGTATTTATGTAAAGTTCTTGTACAGTCTCAGTTTGTGTATGTTTAGTCAACTAGGTATAGTAGTTATAGTATTTATAGTATATGTATAGTCAGATGGTTAAACTGTTGTATAGCCCTATTGTGTTTTTTGTTTTTTTGTTTTTTTTTCCTATATTTGCATTGCTGTATGTGTATCTCATGTCGAACTAGTATGTAGCACAGTGGTCCTGCGAGACACGACATTTCGTTCCACTATATGTCCACACATGTAGCAGAATGACAATAAAGCTCAACTTGAACTTGAACTTGAACTTGGTTGTCTTTGATGTATTTTTCGTTTAATGACTTGCCAAATGTTCTCTATAGGTGAAAGATCTGGACTGCAGGCAGGCCAATTCAGCACCCGCACTCGCCTTCCAAAATATGCAAGCTGCCCATACCGTATGCACTTATGCACCCCCATACCATCAGAGATGCTGGCTTTTGAACTGAATGCTGATAACACGCTCGAAGGTCTCCCTCCTCTTTAGCCAGGAGGACACGGCGTCTGTGATTTCCGACAAGAATGTCAAATTTGGACCTGTCTGACCATAGAACACTTTTCCACTTTGAAACAGTCACAGGACACAACGGCGCTTCTGGACCATGTTCACATATGGCTTCCTTTTTGCATGACAGCGCTTTAGCTTGCATCTGCAGATGGCACAGCGGATTGTGTTTACCGACAGTAGTTTCTGGAAGTATTCCTGGGCCCATTTAGTAATGTCAATGACAGAATCATGCTGATGAGTGATGCAGTGTCGTCTAAGGGCCCGAAGACCACGGGCATCCAACAAAGGTCTTCGGCCTTGTCCCTTACGCACAGAGATTTCTCCAGTTTCTCTGAATCTTTTGATGATGTTATGCACTGTAGATGATGAGATTTGCAAAGCATTTGCAATTTGACTTTGAGAAACGTTGTTGTTAAAGTATTCCACAATCTTTTTACGCACTCTTTCACAGACTGGAGAGCCTCTGCCCATCTTTACTTCTGAGAGACTGCCTCTCTAAGACATCCCTTTTATAGCTAATCATGTTACAGACCTGATGTCAATTAACTTAATTAGTTGCTAGATGTTATCCCAGCTGAATATTTTGAAAATTTCTTGCTTTTTCAGCCCTTTGTTGCCCCCGTGCCAACTTTTTTGAGACCTGTAGCAGGCATCAAATTTGAAATGAGCTCATTTAGTGGATAAAAGTTTAAAATTTCTCTGTTTAAACATTTGTTATGTTCTCTATGTTCTATTGTGAATAAAATGTTGACTCATGTGGTTTGAAATTCTTTTAGTTTTCATTTTATTCCAATTTAAAAAACATCCCAACATTTCCGGAGTTCGGGTTGTATATGGACCACTTTCCTGCCTACTGACCACCTGTGATTCTCTCCTGCAATTACCTCCAGCGTTCCGCTGTGACTCTTAACATCCTCTATCGTGTGTCTACTCATTCAAGTCTTCATCCCTGAGAAGTGTGTGCACTCCAGCGAATCCACAATCTCCCTCTCTATCTGCAAAGACAGTAAACCTCTACATTCTCCAGTATAGCATTGCCCCATTACTACTTACCCATTGCTACTCATGCATTTTCTCTGTTAATAAAATCACTGTGTATTGCCTGCTAATCCTGTCTCTGAGTCTGGTATTTCCATAACAGTAGACCAGAATAAACACCACCACATGATTTCCACAAACTCGTTTCAGGAGATTGTGGATTCACTGCGGGGGGCCTTCGCATCCACAACAACATCGATCACCACATCAGTCACTCCTTCAGCACCAGTTCATGTGGTTAGTCCCATAGCCATCCTGGCGCCCTACTCTGGCTTGGAGGAGGGTCGCAATATATTTTTCTCTACAATGCTCACTGGCCACAAGACCAATTTCCCACGGAGAAATGCAAGATCTCCTTTGTAATCACTCTGTTTTCAGGGTGAGCGCTTCAGTGCATGGAAACCATTTGGAACCAGGATGGCCCAGTCACCCAGGCATTCAGTAGCTTCGTAGCTCATTTCCGAGAAGTGTTTGGAAGACCACTTGGTGATTCATCTGTGGGTGAGCAGTTGTATCACTTAAACGAGCTGTGATGTCAATAACAGATTATACTCTTTATTTTCGCACTCTGGCAGCCACTAGTAGGAGGAACGAGTGCTTGCTCCTCACCCCCTACCGAGAGGGTTTGGAACCCAAGTTGCAGCTGTATCTCATTGCTTACAATGATTCCATCTGTCTGGAATACTTAATTCAATTCTCCAACTCTTTCTCACAGTATGCAGACCTGTATGGAGGACCAACAGGGCCAACAGTCTTCTTCATACCATCAACGGCCAAAGTATGCCAGCTCTCCAAAACCAGGTACGGAGCCCATGGTTGTGCACAATTCTCACTTCCCAGGGTCTTTGTACTGCAGAGTACGAGGGCATATAATCTCTTTATGCCCTGTCCATCCTGCTCGACCTGTGGTGAGTTGCATTCATACTCCTAGTTCTCATGCATCTCTGCTCACCACTTAAGTCACCCTTACTGCTTGTGATGTCTCACTTTCAGTACTCACCCTCCTCGCCTCTGGGTCAGCCAGCAACTTTATCTTGGGGGAGCTCTGCCATCAACTCCAGCTCAAAAGAAGACCAGTCAATTCCAGTCGGTAACAGGAAGACCACTCGGCTGCTGTCATGTGCATTTTCGTGTGGGATCCATCCAGCTTGGCCAACTCCATAAAGAATCTCTGGATTTTCTGGTTCTGGAGGAATCTACTACTGGCATCCTGGGGCGTTCATAGTTAAATAAACACAACCCAGTGCTATCCTGGAAAATAGTAGAAGTCTTGAAGTGGAGCGAAGGCTGTTACCCTGAATGTTTCTCTCTCCTTCCATGAATTCTCCAGTGACCTGTGAAAGTTCTCCCAGTTTACTCCACGTCCATCAAGAGTCCGGTAAATCAACATTCAGTGGATATACCTCCCTACTACGCCCCCTTCAGTGACATATTCTCTCTAAGAGAGCTTCCCAACTGCCTCCCCACAGGCCATGGGGCAGTGCCATAGACCTATTTCTGGGTGAACCAGTGCTCCGTGGCAAGATCTATCCATTATCGATCCCAACCCAGATAAGATCTTCTTTGTTGAGGGGCTGAAAGTGTGGCTCTCAATGAGTGACATCAGGCTATGTTTGTGTCTCCTGACGCTGTGGTGGCCTCTTGAAATATCTAGTGAACAAGGAAGGATAGGGTCCTGAAGAAAGATCCTAGGTCCCCAGATCTATCCTTGATCCCGATCTCCTCACTACTTCCATGTGTCCCACCCTGACTGTTCTGAACCCAGGAGCAGAGGTCGGCCACCACACCATTGGGGTCCTTGGCCCTCAGGAATGGGCCATGGAGGGGAGTGCTGTCACAGTGTCACCAGGCTCCACCGTCACTCCCTCACTCACTTCACAGTTACCTGAATACTGATCACCAGCACCTCATCAGCTCCTGTATAAAAGCACACACTTCTCCCAAGGTCATTGTCTGGTCTACTAGTTGGTGTACGGACCACTTACCTGCAGACTTGCCTTGTGCGATTCTCTCCTGCAGTTACTTACAGTAGTCTCCCTGTGTCTCCAATGTCCTCCATCGTGTATCTATTCGTCCAAGTCTTCATCCTGGAGAACTGTGTGCACTCCAGCAAATCCACAATCTCCCTCTCCATCTGCAAAAACAGTAAACCTCTTCATTCTCCAATATTGCATTGCTTCATTAATACTTAACCATTTCTACTCACCCATTTTCTCAGTTAATAAAATCAGAGGTGGCAGAGAAGCTGTATCTTAAGTGGCATTTATTGTAGATGCATTTAAACAGAGGTGGCATGAATGTATTTACACTGCAGTTACAATTGAATAAATGTTATAAGATGCTTAATGTTTTTAATATGTATTTGTAAATATATCCATTTTTGACATTGCATGACTTTTATGCCAACACCAGACCAGCTTGTTGTTGTTAAGCTATTGCTAGTTAGGCTGGATGCATTCAGATTTGACCCAATCCCCTCATACCTTCTGCAAGCAATCTCTCCCACGCTCTTACCGACACTCACACACATCATCAACACATCCCTCCTCACAGGCATCTTCCCCACTGCGTTAAAGCAGGCTCGGGTAACCCCACTGCTCAAAAAACCTACATTAAACACTTCTCTTATAGAAAACTATAGACCTGTCTCTCTCCTTCCATTCATAGCGAAAACACTTGAACGTGTTGTCTTCAACCAGGTCTCATTGTTTCTTTCACAGAACAACAAACTGGACGCTAAACAGTCAGGTTTCAGGAGTGGCCATTCAACTGAGACTGCACTTCTCTCGGTCACTGAAGCCCTGCGAATTGCAAAAGCCCATTCCAAATCATCAGTCCTCATTCTGCTGGATCTATCTGCCGCGTTTGACACTGTCAATCATCAGATACTCCTCTCCACTCTCTCATCACTGGGCATCGCTGGAATTCCACTTCGCTGGTTTGAATCCTATCTCACTGGTAGGTCTTTCAGGGTGGCCTGGGGAGGGGAGGTATCCAAAGCACATACACTGGTCACTGGGGTTCCTCAGGGATCGGTTCTTGGACCCCTCCTCTTCTCCACATACGCTACATCACTGGGTCCCATCATACAGGCACATGGCTTCTCCTACCACTGCTATGCTGATGACACACAGCTCTATCTCTCTTTTCAACCAGATGATCCAACGGTAGCTGCAAGGATCTCAGGTTGCCTGGCGGACATCTCGGCATGGATGAAAGAACATCACCTCCAGCTCAACCTGGCAAAGACTGAGCTTCTTGTCTTTCCTGCCGCTCCAACTCTACAGCATGACATCACGATCCAGTTAGGTTCATCAACAATTACCCCATCAACTTCGGTCAGAAATCTTGGTGTAATCTTTGATGACCAGCTGACCTTCAAAGACCACATTGCAAAGACTGCTCGATCTTGCAGGTTTGCACTACACAACATCAGAAAGATCAGGCCCTTTCTGACGGAGGATGCTGCACAACTTCTTGTCCAGGCCCTTGTCATTTCTAGGCTGGACTACTGCAATGCTCTTCTGGCTGGACTTCCATCAAACACAGTCAAACCTCTACAAATGATTCAGAATGCGGCGGCACGACTGGTCTTCAAGGAACCCAAAAGAGCCCATGTTACACCTCTCTTTATCTCATTGCATTGGCTACCAATCGCAGCTCGCATCAAGTTCAAGACACTGATGCTTGCTCATAGAACAACCACAGGCTCAGCACCCGCCTACATGCACTCACTATTAAGAATCTACATCCCTCCAGAAGTCTGAGATCTGCTAGTGAGCGGCGCCTCGTGGTACCATCACAAAGAGGCTCAAAATCACTCTCCAGAACATTCTCGTTCACCATTCCTTGCTGGTGGAATGATCTTCCCACCCATATTCGGAGTATTGGATCCCTGTCAATCTTCAAGCAACAGCTGAAAACTCATCTCTTTCGACACTACTTGACTTCAACCTACACATAAAAAATAAAAAAACTCTTTCTCCTTATTTATTCCTTCCCTTGCTAGCTTGTACTTATTTAAACAATGCCTGAGACTTGGTGTTACAAGCACTTCGTTTGTCGGATTGCCTCTTCAAGATGAATCGCTTCATGTGTTCCCCAAATTGTAAGTCGCTTTGGATAAAAGCGTCTGCAAAATGACTATATGTAAATGTAAATTTGGATTACTGACAAAATAGATTTAAATCGATCAAATAATGTACATTAAGTTCAGTTTGCTGTCATATCAGTAGTAAGTTATGGACAAACACATAAGCACAAATAGCATGAAAACGACCCAAACAAGATGAAATGGAAGGACATTTCAGGTGATTTTCCCTGTAGATTTACACAGTTGTCTTGACTGAGTTGATTGGGTGGGTGGTGTTTCAAGAGTGTTGATTTCATGTATAACAGCATTGAGATTAGGGATGTCAGTAATTGATTGATGATCAATTGATTGCTGTTAATCATTTAATCATTATCAATGTTACCTGCTCCTCTTTGTTAATTGCCTAATTGTTCTCACCTGTTTCTTGAACATATAAAAATTCTGTAATCATTTACTCACCCTCAAGTTGTTCCAACCCTTTATGAATTTTGAAGAATGTCCATAACCAAACAGTTGATGGTCCCCATTGATTGCTATAGTATTTTTTCAAAACTATAGAAGTCATTGGGGACCAGTACCTGTTTGGTTACCCACACTCATCAAAATATCTTTCTTAACACAAGAGTGTGAGAGAACGTCTCAGTTTACAGACTTAACAATGGTTCCCTGAGAGGGGAACAATACTTTATGGGGAATGCTTTTACATGACTGTGTCTGAAGCATGGATGCAACTACTTCAATCCTGATTGACACTGTGCCACTCATGATGTGTGATGGCATACGTGAAAGCTACAAAGGACACTTGGAACAAAAAAGGTTCCTTTTGGGAAGCCATGGTTTAATTCATAACCTGAGACATTCCCCTTAGAGGAACTTGCGCTGCGTCCAAACCATGTTGCTATGGGGAACGAAATGAACACTGTGAAATGAATGTCCTAGTATGAAACTGTCTTGCACAACTGAGCACAAAAGCACTCAAGACCCTGGTGTAGAAGGGAGATCCAGAATATAAAATCTTATAAAGACCATTGCGCAGCATCACAGATCTGCTGGAGGGGCACCCCCAACAATAAAGCTTTTGAAGTTATGACACTTCTAGTAGAATAGTCGAATGAGCCTTTAACGATAGAGGTGTGCCTCGTAGGCACTAGATATCACTTTCACAATCTATTTGAGAATGTTTTCTTTAGAGGCTGGGGTCCCATTCTTGGGGGTCCTGAAACATACCAATAACTGGTCAGTTTTCCTCCACTGAGATGTTCTTTGAATAGAAGTCTTAAGGGCCCTGACAGGGCACAGTAAGTTAAGCCTCTCTTGGTCTGCCAACACACCAGGAGAAGGATGGAAGGCATGCAGAATCGTAGACCATGCTGTATTCAATGGTACTTTAGGCATGTAACCAAGTCTACAGTGTAGGATTGTTTTGACCCTACCTGGGGCAAATTCTGAGCAGGAAGGGTGACTGACAGTGCCTGTAAGTCTTCTAATCTCTTAGGAAAAGTGATGGCTAACAAGAATGGCATCTTGAAAGTGAGGAAATTCTCTGACACAGAATCTGTGGGTTCATTGGGTGCCAGGGACAACCCTTTGAAAAACCATGGTCAGATCCTAGGCCGGACTGTAGCATGAGCGGCAGGCTTCATTACGAGTGCCACGAAGGAACTGAGTTATCATATGGTGTCTCTCCAAAGACCCATCGCCTAATGGTGGTTGTATAGCAGCTATGATCACCATGGAGACCTTAAAAATGGAGGGGTATAGACCCACATAGAAACAATTCTGGAGGAACACCAACACTGATGCCACTGGGCAGTTAACTGGGTCCAATCGTTGTTGCCTGCACCATGAGGTGAAAACCCTCCACTCTCACCCGAGAGACCAGAGTTCAGGAGCTGATCCCCCTTAGGGGCCAGACCTACAGATTCCACATCTCTGGCAGGGGTTCATTTATTATGCCCACGGCTTGGAATAGAAGCACCCTCTGGATGGGGATCTCTCACAAATGACTATTCTGATGGGCTATAAAGTCCTAAAACCACACTAGGGGCCAGCAAGATTGGGGGCCAGGGCTACAAGGAGTAGACTGATCCCGTCCTGGTGAACACTCTCTAGAACTCCCGGGAGCAGTACAATTGGGGGGAAAGCATATAGACTCGGCCATATCTGTACCATGGCATCCAGTCCAAGAGGAGTTGATATGTGAGGGAGTGGACAGTGGGTTGTTTCTTGTTGTGCGAACAGATCTAATTACCCGAGCCTGCTCGTGGGCTACCACCATTGACAACATGCCATCGAATTTTGTTGTCTAGAATCGAACTGGATTCTGTATCACCTTTTCTATTGCATGCAGGACCAACTGACACACAGTCAGCAGAAGTTTTTAGGCTGCCGAAAAAGTCTTTTAGGGGAGTAAGATTTTCGAGGCTGACCTCGGGTGTATCTCAGGACAAGGCAGGGGGTGAACCTTTCGAAGTCGAGACAGCAGGCCTCAGAGAAGAAGGTTTTATTTCTGTCCTTGGTGCTTGATAGATTGAGCCAAAGTTGTTTCTCTCCATGGCCACCAATGCTGACATGGAGCAGCCGATGACTCAGGCTGTCCTTGGTCGGCCAGAGACAAGTGAATGGCCTGACGACAATCATAACTTGCTTTTGCGGCACACTTCCTGCTTCTCTGCTGGTCATTTGATGTTAAGCTTAGACATGGCTAATATGACATGGGTCATAACCGACACCAGCTTCTCATAAGCAGGGTATACAGGTGGCGAGTCCTCCATATCTCCCGCCTTGATGGAGACGATATCATGAGATCATGGATTTGAACAGGAAATAGACTTCAAAAATGGACTTGGTTCTGGAACAGGTCTTTGCTCTGGAAGGGGTGGAGAAGGCCATGTAATGTTGGGATTTGACCCAATGATGCAATCCTTGGTTCATCATGCAGTGACAAGGATCCTGAAAGCACTTTACATCCAGTAAATCTGATTAAATCGAGCAGTCTGTAGCTACACTTTGGGCTCCGGGTTCCGTGTGGAGGGATTACCAATTGAATGTTCCTTTTTTCGTGTTAATTAAATTCATGATACTTATCAATGGTCCATGCATTGATCAGTCTTTGTGATTGTGTATGTTTGGGCAGATATAGATGAATGTTCTCAAGGCCTACACACCTGCAATGCAGACCAGATCTGCTACAACACAAGAGGTTCCTACACTTGTCAGTGTCATCCTGGATACCAGAAACATGGAGAACAGTGTGTGGGTAAGTTCACACTGAACTCTAGTCATCAACGCAGCCTACTGATATAACTCAGCAATATATACAATAATTATAATCCTATAGTAAGTATATATAATCATGCTGGTAAGTGCTGGTTAGTACTGTTGTGGGTTGTTCTAGAAAACAAAACTTATCTGGTGAAACACTGGTCAGCCAGTGTGGTCTTTCGGGTCAGTGTGGTTGCTGATTAAGCTAGAGGGTCAACAGGTTTCAGTTGAACTGGTCTAGAAGGAACTCTAGGTGGGAGGTGTCTTCTCTAGTGTCTATTACGTCATTAGCATCAAATATAAATACTTCTGTAAGAAAAAAAAACACATAACACTTATATTGTTTGTAAATAATATGCTTATAATAGTGAAATAAATAAAGATGATAATTGGCTTTAAATCAAAATAATCTCAATAAGGCATGGAAATTAAAATTCTTGGCCAAAACTGAAAAAGCTGAATTTTTCTTAAATGATAGACACATTTACTAGATATTTTTCTTACCTGTAATTAATACAGTAAGTGTTGGGTAACAAAAGCTTGCCCAGAATAGGACGAAGCCCTCATTGCATTCAAAACAGACATTCTCATTTACGTTTGTGACCCTGGAGCACAAAAGCAGTCATAAGTAGCACAGGTATACTTGTAGCAAAAGCCAAAAATACATTGTATGCTGGAAAATGATCAATTTTTATTTTATGCCAAAAATCATGTGGATATTAAGTAAAGATCATGTTCCATGAAGATATTTTGTAACTTTCCTACCATAAATATATCAAAACTTAATTTTTGATTAGTAATATGCATTGCTAGGAACTTCATTTGGACAATTTTAAAGGCGATTTTCTTAATATTTCGATTTTTCTGATTCCACATTTTCAAATAGTTGTATCTCAGCCAAATACTGTCAACAAACTATCCTGTCTTATCCTAACATCATCCTAAGCTTTCAGATGATGAATAAATCTCAATTTTAAAAACTGACTGGTTTTGTGGTTCAGGGTCACATTTATGGATTTATCAGACACTTTTATTCAAAGCAACTTACAAAAGCAGTGTAAGGTTTATTAGACAGCTTTTGGGTGTATCCCTAAGACTCTAAATTAAGTAAGTGAGTAGGTAAGAAAGTCAGCTTAATTTGGTTCTCGTTCTGAGGTTTCCCCACCCCCCTTAAATTCCCTGAACTCCCTACAATGATTTTATTTAATAATACTTTCTGAAACACGTTAATACCTTCCACATTAATGACTTGGTCAATTAAGAAAATCTTAATCCGTGAAAAAAGGTTTTTCTATCACCCTGTAAATGTGTTAAGAATATTATATGAGCTTATTCAAGCACTGTGTGTGTGAACCTCTTTGCAGATAGAAATGAGTGTATGCTATCACACTACTGCATGCACAGATGTGTGAACACTGCTGGCTCTTATTACTGTGAGTGTAAAGATGGCTACCAGCTCGCCAGCAACAACCACAGCTGTGTAGGTGAGTCAAAGACATAACCTGCCTTTTTATCTGCACAGCTTTGCTCAAGAATGTGTGTGTTCAATGGAATTCAAGATGTCCTTCAGTATCTCTCTAAACCTCTGTTTTGCATTTGCTCTCACCCTCTGGTGGTTAAGGCCTGTACATAGCAACATATACTGTATTTTTAATTTACATCTCTCTCTTTGTAAACAGAATATCACATTGAGCCAATCAATTTAAAAAAATTGCAAGGTGTTGAAGGGGATTGTTGAAGTTAATCTGAAAAATATTAAAACGTTGAATAGCAGTCTGTGTTTTTAAGTGTGATATTCACTGTAGAAGAATCTTTATTGAGCAGCATATATAACAATTCTTATATTAGGGTAGTACTCATCTTTTTTTGCTCTTATTATCTTATTACTTTTAATACCACAGTGAAATAGATGTCAGTAAGATATAAGGGCAAGAAGGCCTATCTGATAGATGATCATATTAGCATGCTTCATAGTTCTGCCAAGAATTTGATTCCAAATATTTAATAAAAAATTTGAAACATCTCATAGGGTGGACAGGAGTAAGAGGAGCTTCAAATTAAAGGTGAATCTATTAGCACAACATATTTCAAAAGGAGAGAGACCAGTTGGAATCGATCCCAGGGTTTAGTGAAACAGGCAAATGCAGTGCCCACCCTCTATGTTGATGTAAGGGGGTCTTTCAAATGTGTAGTTTGCAACTCCACATTGTTCCGCTGTTTTGATGATAGTAAGGAATTTGAAACTTTAGCCTAATACCTAACTTCTGAATCAAAGCTTGAAGATATTTGCCAATAAAATATGATCAACAACATGATAAGGAATTCCTCAGCGAGGAAAGGTTTCCTGCAAAAGTATTTTTACACATGCACTCATTGGAAATTGAAGAACATACTGATAAGAATGGCTCTTTGGACCAGTACAAACACACCAAATATGTGTCCAAGTTTCTGTAGGTCTGTCTGCAGGGAAGAATTTTATTAAGCCTCATGATGAACAAAAGAATGTTTCTTTTTAAGGCAGCTCAACTGATGCATGTGCTGCCCAACTATAAAAGATGGAAATTAGAAGTACGCTCAAGAATGACTGCATATTTACAGCATATGTGGATATCCACTTCTATTTAAAAATACAATAATTTCAGTAATTCAAATTTTAATTCTGAACCATTCCAATGTCTCTTCTTTCATCTTCTTTTCATCTTCGTTTGTAGTAGTGCACCTTTATTTTCCAAAATAACAGTGCTCTTGTGCTCAAAGCAGGGTCCATACAGAAATAGTTTACTAAGTTGGATTAACTTGACTAGCCTGCACACCCATACCCCAGCATTACTGCCTGGCCTCATGCTAATACTGCTTTGATTTAGAAACACTGGATTCAGTCCTAAGGTTTGAGTATCATACCTCAGCTTGTGATGTTCCTCACCTGTAAACTACTTTGCGTAAACAATAGAAGAGATTATCCATTAAGTGAAGAAGGCGGAGTCAGGAGACTAGATGGAAACAGCAAATGAGGCAGAGCCAGGGCAGTGGATGGGACCAGTTAAGGAGGTGGGGCCAGAGTACTGGACAGAACTGGCAGAGGAGGAAACACAAACACAGCTCTTACAGGTCTAAAATAGGTGTAGGCATGTCTTAACAAGTAAAAGTAGGCTACTCAACACACAGCCATTAATGTCTAAACCGCTGGCTACAAAAGTGAGTACACCCCTAAGTGAAAATGTCCAAATTGGGCTCAAAATGTCAATATTTTGTGTGGCCACCATTATTTTCCAGCACTGCCTTAACCCTCTTGGGCATGGAGTTCACCAGAGCTTCACAGGTTGCCACTGGAGTCCTCTTCCACTCCTCCATGATGACATCACGGAGCTGGTGGATGTTAGAGACCTTGCGCTCCTCCACCTTCCGTTTGAGGATGTCCCACAGATGCTCAATAGGGTTTAGGTCTGGAGACATGCTTGGCCAGTCCATCACCTTTACCCTCAGCTTCTTTAGCAAGGCAGTGGTCGTCTTGGAGGTGTGTTTGGGGTCGTTATTATGTTGGAATACTGCCTTGCAGCCCAGTCTCCGAAGGGAGAGGATCGTGCTCTGCTTCAGTATGTCACAGTACATGTTGACATTCATGGTTCCCTTAAAGAACTGTAGCTCCCCAGTGCCGGCAGCACTCATGCAGCCCCAGACCATGACACTCCCACCACCATGCTTGACTGTAGGCAAAACACACTTGTCTTTGTACTCCTCACCTGGTTGCTCCCACACACGCTTGACACCATCTGAACCAAATCTTGGTCTCATCAGACCACAGGACATGGTTCCAGTAATCCATGTCCTTAGTCTGCTTGTCTTCAGCAAACTGTTTGCGGGCTTTCTTGTGCATCATCTTTAGAAGAGGCTTCCTTCTGGGACGACAGCCATGCAGACCAATTTGATGCAGTGTGCGGTGTATGGTCTGAGCACTGACAGGGTGACCCCCCACCCCTTCAACCTCTGCAGCAATGCTGGCAGCACTCATACGTCTATTTCCCAAACACAACCTCTGGATATGAAGCTGAGCACATGCACTCAACTTCTTTGGTCGACCGTGGTGAGGCCTGTTCTGAATGGAACCTGTCCTGTTAAACCGCTGTATGGTCTTGGCCACCATGCTGCAGCTCAGTTTCAGAGTCTTGGCAATCTTCTTATAGCCTACGCCATCTTTATGTACAGCAACAATTCTTTATTTCAGGTCCTCAGAGAGTTCTTTGCCATGAGGTGCCATGTTGAACTTCCAGTGACCAGTATGAGAGAGTGAGAGCGATAACACCAAATTTAACACACCTGCTCCCCATTCAGACCTGAGACCTTGTAACACTAACGAGTCACATGACACTGGGGAGAGAAAATGGCTAATTGGGCCCAATTTGGACATTTTCACTTAGGGGTGTACTCACTTTGTGGCCAGCGGTTTAGACATTAATGGCTGTGTGTTGAGTTATTTTGAGGGGACAGCAAATTTACACTGTTGTACAAGCTGTACACTCCTTACTTTACATTGTAGCAAAGTGTCATTTCTTCAGTGTTGTCACATGAAAAGATATAATAAAATATTTACAAAAATGTGAGGGGTGTACTCACTTCTATGAGATACTGTATATATAAAATATACTACCTATACAACCCGAATTCCGGAAATGTTGGGACGTTTTTTAAATTTGAATAAAATTAAAAATGAAAGAATTTGAAATCACATGAGCCAATATTTTATTCACAATAAAACATAGATAACATAAATGCTTAAACTGAGAAATTTTACAATTTTATGCACAAAATGAGCTCATTTCAAATTTGATGCCAGCTACAGGTCTCAAAATGGTTGGGACGGGGGCAACAAAGGGCTGAAAAAGTAAGAAATTTTGAAAAGATTCAACTGGGAGAACATCTAGCAACTAATTATGTTAATTGACATCAGGTCTGTAACATGATTAGCTATAAAAGGGATGTCTTAGAGAGGAAGAGTCTCTCAGAAGTAAAGATGGGCAGAGGCTCTCCAATCTGTGAAATGCCTGCTACAGGTCTCAAAATAGTTGGGACAGGGGCATGTTTACCATGGTGTAGCATCTCCTTTTCTTTTCAAAACAGTTTGAAGACTAGGGATGTGCCCGAATCCTGTATTCGGAAAGGTAATGATGTGTACTACGGCAACCGTAAAGGGAATAAATACGAGAAAAATATATTTTGGTGCTTTCAGGGAGCCGTTATTAATATGCGGGACATTGAAATCACTTATGAATGCGCGTTTGCTTTTTAGTTTCACTTTTGAAATTCGCGATCACACGCAGCCTAATCTACTATGGAGCGGCAGTACTTACCTCACATTTCACAAGATTAGATGTTTGTCAGTGGTGCTCAGGATCTGCAAATCATTTGACATTGTCCTACATTCGACATCGACATCTCTCCTTACCTCTCTCTGTTTATGTGGTAAGTGAAATTTGATGTGTTGTAATGTAACAGGCTACTGCTAGCAAGCGGCGAACCATGTCCCTTTTGTGGCTCCGTAGAACGCATTATTTGTTTTCCGTGCCTTTCCAAATACTGATTCGCTATTCGGCACATCCCTATTGAAGACATTTGGGCATCAAGGTTATGAGTTTCTGGAGTTTTGGTGTTGGAATTTGGTCCCATTCTTGCCTGATATAGGTTTCCATCTGCTGAAGAGTTTGTGGTCGTCTTTGACGTATTTTTCGTTTAATGATGTGCCAAATGTTCTCTATAGGTGAAAGATCTGGACTGCAGGCAGGCAAATTCAGCACCCGGACTCTTCTACTTCGAAGCCATGCTGTAATAGCTGCAGTATGAGGTTTTGCATCAGGGGTGCAAACTTGTCACCTTTCGGCGAAATTCATGATATGTTCTTCAATGGAGTGCGAGTAGACAAGGATGTCGTCTATGTAGACAATCACACACTGATTCACTTGGAAACTTCATTAACAAAGGACTGGAAAACTGAAGGTGCATTGGCCAGCCCATATGGCATAACCAAGTACTCGTAGTGCCCCCTGGTGGTGAGAAAAGCCGTCTTCCATTCATCATCTTCCCGGATTCTGATGAGATTGTAGGCAGATCTGAGGTCCAACTTGGTGAAATACTGGGCCTCCCGCAACTGTTCAAGAGAAGATGGGCTAAGAGGCAAAGGATAGCGATTCTTAACAGTGATTGCGTTAAGTGCTCGATAGTCAATACAGGGTCAGGGGCCTCCATCTTTCTTTTCAACAAAGAAAAACCCAGATGCTGCAGGAGAGGTGGATGATCTAATAAATCCATACGACAATGCTTCTTCAATATATTTTTCCATGGCCTTGGTTTCAGGAATTGAAAGGGGATAAACACGGCCTTTAGGGGGAGAAGTGTTAGGAAGAAGATCAATGACACAGTCCCAGGGGCTATGTGGTGGCCTTCTCTTTACTAAATACCTCGGCTAGGTCTGCATACTCATTGGGGATGTTATCTGGCAAAGGAAAGAGATTCTTGATGAGTTGGGTAGTGCAGACTGTAACTTTAGTGGGCAAGTCCAGGCAGTGGGAATGACAATGAGGAGACCAACGGATCAATTCCTTCTCCTTCCATGAAAACTGTGGATTGTGAGTAGACAACCAAGGATATCCTAGGATAACTGGGTTTTGAGGTGATGAGATGACATAGAAAGTGACTTCTTCAATGTGAAAAAGACCAACTCTGAGTTGTATGGGAAGAGTTTGATAGGTGATACAACCTTTTCCAATGGGAGCATCATCTACGGCGGTAACAGTAATTGGTGGTTCACATTTGGTCATGGGAATGTTCAGCTTTTTCACTAAATCGTGATGAATCACATTAGCAGCAGCTCCAGAATCTATTAACGCTGAGAATTGGTGGTCTTGGTTTGCGACAGACAAAATAATGGGAAGTGATAAGCATAGACCAATTTGTAAAGTATTAAGAAAGTGACTTACTCGATAACTTGGAGAGGAGTTGGCAGCAGGTTTAGCAGGATAGTGGGAACAGCGATGACCTGATTCACCACAGTAGAAGCAAAGCTGATTGAGCAGTCGTCTCCTTCATTCGTCAGGTGGTATATGAGTTCGTTCCTATTTGCATGACTTCCGTAGGACCAGACTGACTTGGTACTTGAGCCGCAGTAGTAGGCACACGATAGGCTAGGTTAGTCTTGGGACTAGGCTGTGATCGCAAGAGATTGTCAATCTTGATAGCAAGGGTAACAAACTGCGAGAAGTCAAGAGAGTCATCTTTGCATACTAATTCTGCTTGTAACTTAGCACACAGACTAGAACGAAAGCAACAACATTAAACCCACTTTGTGCAGCAAGAGTGCGAAACTGGATAGCATAATCAGAAGCTGGTCTGTTGCCTTGGCGTAACTGAGTTAACAGAGTTGCTGCATCCATACCACCAGCAGGATATTGAAAGACATCGCGAATCAGTTGAGTGAAATAATTGTATGACTGTTGAACACGCGTGACATGATCCCAAACTGCTGTAGCCCACTCTAGTGCCTTCCCGGTCAGCAAAGTCATAATAAAGGAACATTTTGTGTGGTCTTGACTAAAAACTTGAGGTTGGGGGACAGGAAGGGAACGAATGTACTGTGTCAAGTGTTCGTTGGCAGCTTGCAGTGTGAACAACTGGGTTTGAAAACCCTTGAGCAGATCATTTTGATACTCAATGGTTGACAGGCGTTGAGAGACCTCTGCTGGATCCGTCCCAGGCAAAGTATTCTGTAAGGAAGAGGTAGGCCTAGTGGATTCCATATGCGGGTCTTTATTCAATGATCTGCAATCCAAGGTCAAACAATAATCACAGCTCCTAGTCAGGTCACAGGCTTGAGTCAAAATATGGAGAAAACAATCCAGTGGCAGACAAATCCAAAACAGCAATCCAGAAGCGGGAGTCAGGAGAACAAAAGCAATGGTCATAACAATAAATGACAATAATTGCATGAAAGAACGCTTAGTAAAGCAGTGGGACTGGCAATACTTCGCAAAATGGTAGTGGAAACACATGGCTTAAATACATGGTGACAGGAAATGACAAGACAGGAACTGATGTGGCAGGAACAGGAAGTGGACAGAGTTCAATATTCAGGTGAGGGCTCCCTCTGAAGGATGGGAGCCTGATCAGATGTTACAACCACTCACCCATTTAAAAAAAAATTTTTTTTCAGAGTGAGGCAATGAGAGAAGACTGCAGTAGAAGAAGCAAGCCAAGCCAAGACCTCAGCAAGCCAAACTGAGGCACATGGCTCAAAAGAGGAAGAAGGCAATGGAGTTGTTGGTGCAAACCAAGAATACCAAAAAGCAGATTTAATGCTGTTTTTGTTGCTAAATAGAACATTTTTAGAACAATAGAACACTTTCACTTGTTAAATTGTTTGAATTGTTTGTAGTTTCGTTTACCAGATAAAAATATTGTGTGATGAAGGTATATTTTGTGTTTTTCTTGGGTGGGTGTCACAGGACCAGAGAGGGAGTCCTGTGGTATGTTGTGTGTGTTTGTGTGTTGCGAGTTTGCACCCCTGTGCATTGTCCTGCTGAAATACACAAGGCCTTACCTGAAATAGACGTCGTCTGGAGGGGAGCATATGTTGCTCTAAAACCTTTATATACCTTTCAGCATTCATAGTGCCTTCCAAAACATGCAAGCTTCCCATACCGTATGCACTTATGCACTGCCATACCATCAGAGATGCTGGCTTTTGAACTGAACGCTGATAACACTCTGATAAATCTCCCTCCTCTTTAGCCCAGAGGACATAGCGTCCGTGATTTCCAACAAGAATGTCAAATTTGGACTCGTCTGACCATAGAACACTTTTCCACTTTGAAACAATCCATCTTAAATGAGCTTTGGCCCACAGGACACAAAGGCGCTTCTGGACCATGTTCACATATGGCTTCCTTTTTGCATGATAGAGCTTTAGTTGGCATCTGCAGATGGCACAGCGGATTGTGTTTACCAAAAGTGGTTTCTGGAAGTATTCCTAGGCCCATTTAATAATGTCAATGACAGAATCATGCAGATGAGAGATGCAGTGACGTCTGAGGGCCCTAAGACCCCGGGCATCCAACAAAGGTCTTTGGCCTTATGTCTTATGCACAGAGATTTCTCCAGTTTCTCTGAATCTTTTGATGATGTTATGCACTGTAAATGATAAGGTTTGCAAAGCCTTTGCAATTTGACGTTGAGGAACATTGTTTTTAAAGTATTCCATTTTTATGCACTCTTTCATAGATTGGAGAGCCTCTGCCCATCTTTACTTCTGAGAGACTCTGCCTCTCTAAGACATCCCTTTTATAGCTAATCATGTTACAGACCTGATGTCAATTAACTTAATTAGTTGCTAGATGTTTTCCCAGCTGAATCTTTTCAAAATTTCTTGCTTTTTCAGCCCTTTGTTGCCCACATGCCAACTTTTTTGAGACCTGTAGCAGGCATCAAATTTGAAATGAGCTCATTTAGTGGATAAAAGTGTAAAATTTATCCGTTTAAACCTTATGTTCTATTGTGAATAAAATATTGGCTCATGTGTCCCAACATTTCCGGAATTCGGGTTGTATATTAAATCCTAAGTATCCTACACTACCTATAACATAGCAAAACAAGAACTTGCACAGGACAACTGAAACAAAGGGTTTTATATACACAGGATAATGATTAACTAACTAGACACAGGTGAACACAATCAGCGGCTATGGAAACAACACAAGATGGATCAAACACAAGTACCACCACCCAACAGGAACTGTGAAAATTCAGGAACAGTTCAATATACAACAGAACAAAATACAAGCTAATATTTCTTGGACTGTCACTCAGTATTAACTTTTTGTTTATTAAACTATCACATTTGCAATCAGTAATCAGGAAACTCTTGCTTGGATGATATTTCTTAACTATATTTTATGATATAAATATACTTTTGTTTGCCCCCATATCTTGATTTTTCTTTGCATTGTGAAATGCACGTCTTGATAGTGAAAGCATGCACTATCAAAGCACGTTTTTGTTTGGGTTTTGTAAAGTGAATGACATCTTCCATAATCAGCTCACACATTAAAATAACAATTACAGTAATGTTGTAGACAGTTGATATTGCACACCCCTACTTGATGCTTTGACTTGTTTTGGACCTATTTTTATTGTTAGAGAAGAAGTATATGAACTGTCCATATAAATATTGTTACTATTAACTAACGTATAAAAATATTGTAAAAAAGCAATATTACACGTGGAATTGTGCTGAACATAACTGAGTAAATTACCTGTCGATAGATTAGATGTATAATTGTATTCAGTAACTGTGTATGGATTTGTTTCAGATGTGAATGAGTGTGATCTGACTCAGCCATGCCAACATCAGTGTTTCAACCTCCTGGGCTCATATATCTGTCAGTGTGATCAGGGTTATGAACTCGCGCCAGATTCAGTCTCTTGTGTGGGTAAGTGCTAATGCTGGATGTTCCTGTGCTTGTTTCGAGTGCACTTTCTACTTGGCAAGTATATTAGTTTGTGCAGGTTCTGTGCTTAACATGTAATAATGATAGCTGTCAAAAGAGGTTCAAAATCTCATTTGATTTTAAAATATTTTTTAATTTAATATTTCAAAAATTTGAATTACATTCAGATTTTAAAGAAATTGTTTCAGTTAAAAAAAAGATAAGTGAATACCAAGAGGGCGCAACGACTAAATACAAACATGTAAAAATGGTCCTTTTGTGAATAGAGTATTGTAATAAAGTATTTGTGAAATCTTTATGTTAGTTGTTTAATATCCATGTTTCATTGCGCTCTTATGGAAAGAGCACATTCATTACTTGACTTGTGATTCATTTTTTATATATATGTGATGTGTTTGGGTGCGTTATTTCACCTGCTACTAAGCACTTCAGATAACGGTGCTCATTCACAAATATGCCAAACATCAAACAAATTAAAATGCACAGTTATTGCATTTTGTGCATTTTCATCTAAAATTCAATTGTTTGAGTTCGATTTTGATTGAACTGCCCTAAAAGTAATTCTTTATCATTAGCTAGATAATTTTCAGCCTGGTTTTAGACAAAGATGATGGATGTGTCTCAGTGTGGTTTAATCACTGTTTGTTGAGTTTGTGTTGTTCTGCTGTGTGTCTAGACATCGATGAGTGTGCATTCTCCAGCTACATGTGCCAGTATGTGTGTATTAACAGCCCGGGTGGATATTCCTGCGTCTGCCCAGAGGGATATCAGCTGCAGAGAACAAGAATGTGTCAAGGTATCAGCCTCCTACTTCATAAAATATAACACTCGTCATTGCCTGGCCTCCTCTCTATCCATCCACACCCAGATATTTCACATCAGAGCAAGATGGGCCAGGAATTCCCAACCACTTGCTAATGGAAACAATGCAGAGCTCAAATGGGTTACACTTTATTTTAAGGGGTTCTTGTTACAATGTAATTATACATTTAAGAGTAAAATTAATTAACAGCATGTACTTACTATAGGTTTAAGGTTAGTTGAATGTAATTACGCATGATTTACTGTTATTACTAAAGTGCATGTAACAAGAATATTGTAAAAATAAAGTGTCACCTTCCTACTTGAAACAAAAAGGCTGTTTATCTGTTCTGAACACAGGGAAAGATGTTAGATGAAGTTTATGTTGTGTATCTTGCTATTTGAATTTCCAGTAGCAATATTACTTCTGTAATTCGACATACTTCCAGCTGAAATGGGATATTCAACATGAAAAACTTTGTGTGCTTTTTGCTTGGAGCGTGGATTAAGTCGTTTGGCCTGTTGGAAGGCCTGCATGTTCATTTATACGATAGATATAACTTATTGCTAATAACAGTCTTTTCTCTTGCATCATAGACATCAATGAGTGTGACACAGGCCACGAGTGTAGGGAAGATGAGATGTGCTGGAACTATTACGGAGGTCATCGCTGTTACCCTCAGAACCCGTGTCAGGAGCCTTACGTGCTGACGTCGGAAAAGTAAGTCGGTGTGTGTTTATATCTTAGTTCTAGAGCTAGAAATAAAGATCACAGAAATCACCAGAGATACAAGTTTTGATTTAACACTTAAGCATAAAAAAAAGAGAGTAATGTACTTGCTCTTATTCCTAGCAGGTGTTCTTGCCAGTCTACCAGCCAGGGTGCGTGTCGAGGCCTGCCACAGTCTATCGTTTACAAATACATGAGCATTCATTCAGAGCGCACCGTACCAGCCGATATCTTCCAGATTCAAGCCACAAACATCTTCTCCAGTGCACACTACACCTTCAGGATTAAAGCTGGCAACGATGGAGGAGAGTTCTTCCTTAGGGTGAGTAACCAAACCTTGTTTTTTTTGTTTTTTTATTTAACAGCTGCATGAAACTAAACTGTTAAAGCCATTTGATATTTCTTTGACAGATCATATTTTTGGCAATAGTCAGCCTGTTTAAAGTGATGGCTTATTTGTTTTTGTGGTTTTGAAGTACAAAGAAAACATCAGGCTACTGTGGTTTGACCACTGAGTGGTGCTGTAAGCCAACTGCATTAGTAGCTTTAGGCTGTAGTGACGATGGTAGATGTCAAGTCATTTGTTGACAAATTAGATTTTACTGGTCACACTGTCCATTCATTCTTTATCTCTTCTTATATTCAGTTTTTACACAGTTTCTTGTTAGGCAAGGTAAGGCCTGATTTGTAAGGCCAAATCAGGCCTTACCTTGCCTAACAAGAACATGTGTGCAACATGCAGGTAATTCAGTTTTGCTTTCCCTGGTATCCCATAATCAAATATAAATGTCTTGATCTTGCTGAACGTAAACATTTCTCTGTCTCTGTGTCAGTAAAAAATAGGAAAACATTGGTCAAGAGATGAGAAGTTCTCTTCAAAGCACAGAGCGGGATATTTGACAGCACATTTATCATTGTGGGGAAATATAATTATTTTATTTATTTATTTATTTTTACTGCATTGCATTTTTTTTAATCTTTTTTTGCCAGTGCTGTGATTTGAATAAATTAAAAAACAGTGTCACTGTCACCTTTTAAATAATTTCTGGAGGAGGATAGGGAACCAGTGGGAGTAGGACGGGAGAAAGTCTGTTTAGATAGTGTTTAATTGCACAGGCTTCATCTTTATATATTGGAATTAAAAGCATAATACTTCTAGGGAAATAAAATAACTCATATTGTGATATAGGATTTTGATCATACCGCTCACCCCTAACCTGTAGCTTATCCAAAATGCTGCAGTGAGGCTTTTAACAAATAACAAATAGAGACCACATATCACCTGTTCACCTGCATCATTACACTGGTTGCTGATTAAGTTTTGAATCCAGTATAAGGTGCTTTCATACTTTATGGGGGAGGGCTATAGTACCCAAGCTTCTGTGGTTGCGGAGCTTGGACCAGGACTGATAAATTTTTCAATTCAATTCAATTCATGTTTATTTGTATAGCGCTTTTTACGATACAATCGTTGCAAAGCAGCTTTACAGGAAATTAAGTTTCTACTATATATATATGCATACACATACGCACACATGTACATATATATACAGTGAGGAAAACAAGTATTTGAACACCCTGCTATTTTGCAAGTTCTCCCACTTAGAAATCATGGAGGGGTCTGAAATTGTCATCGTAGGTGCATGTCCACTGTGAGAGACATAATCTAAAAAAAAAAAAATCCAGAAATCACAATGTATGATTTTTTAACTATTTATTTGTATGATACAGCTGCAAATAAGTATTTGAACACCTGTCTATCAGCTAGAATTCTGACGCCCTAAAACATGTTAGTCTGCCTTTAAAATGTCCACCTCCACTCCATTTATTATCCTAAATTAGATGCACCTGTTTGAGGTCGTTAGCTGCATAAAGACACCTGTCCACCCCATACAATCAGTAAGAATCCAACTACTAACATGGCCAAGACCAAAGAGCTGTCCAAAGACACTAGAGACAAAATTGTACACCTCCACAAGGCTGGAAAGGGCTACGGGAAATTGCCAAGCAGCTTGGTGAAAAAGGTCCACTGTTGGAGCAATCATTAGAAAATGGAAGAAGCTAAACATGACTGTCAATCTCCTCGGACTGGGGCTCCATGCAAGATCTCACCTCGTGGGGTCTCAATGATCCTAAGAAAGGTGAGAAATCAGCCCAGAACTACACGGGAGGAGCTGGTCAATGACCTGAAAAGAGCTGGGACCACCGCTTCCAAGGTTACTGTTGGTAATACACTAAGACGTCATGGTTTGAAATCATGCATGGCACGGAAGGTTCCCCTGCTTAAACCAGCACATGTCCAGCCCGACTTAAGTTTGCCAATGACCATTTGGATGATCCAGAGGAGTCATGGGAGAAAGTCATGTGGTCAGATGAGACCAAAATAGAACTTTTGGTCATAATTCCACTAAACGTGTTTGGAGGAAGAAGAATGATGAGTACCATCCCAAGAACACCATCCCTACTGTGAAGCATGGGGTGGTAGCATCATGCTTTGGGGTGTTTTTCTGCACATGGGACAGGGCGACTGCACTGTATTAAGGAGAGGATGACCGGGGACATGTATTGCGAGATTTTGGGGAACAACCTCCTTCCCTCAGTTAGAGCATTGAAGATGGGTCGAGGCTGGGTCTTCCAACATGACAATGACCAAGCACACAGCCAGGATAACCAAGGAGTGGCTCTGTAAGAAGCATATCAAGGTTCTGGCGTGGCCTAGCCAGTCTCCAGACCTAAACCCAATAGAGAATCTTTGGAGGAGCTCAAACTCCGTGTTTCTCAGCGACAGGCCAGAAACCTGACTGATCTAGAGAAGATCTGTGTGGAGGAGGCCAAAATCCCTCCTGCAGTGTGTGCAAACCTGGTGAAAAACTACAGGAAACGTTTGACCTCTGTAATTGCAAACAAAGGCTACTGTACCAAATATTAACATTGATTTTCTCAGGTGTTCAAATACTTATTTGCAGCTGTATCATACAAATAAATAGTTAAAAAATCATACATTGTGATTTCTGGATTTTTTTTTTTTAGATTATGTCTCTCACAGTGGACATGCACCTATGATGACAATTTCAGACCCCTCCATGATTTCTAAGTGGGAGAACTTGCAAAATAGCAGGGTGTTCAAATACTTGTTTTCCTCACTGTATATACATACATATACACATACACATACACACAGAAGAAACCCAATATATTTAAGTTATGACAGACTTAACTTGGTAATTATGTGTTGTCTGAGGGTTGGCATCCTCCGTGGTCCTCTGGGGTGTTGCCATCATCTCTTCTCAGGTGTTTGATCATCTCGGATCTTTTTAAGGGTTGGATCCAGACTGACGCTTCAGTAATTCCTAGTTACCACGGATGATAAGACTGATTGCCAGTGTCATGGACCCACTTCTGTTGTTAGTGAGAACAGCTGGCATCCCCAGGACCTCAGCACTATCACAGAGACTGTTCCCCTATCCTCAGTGCTTCCTGTTATGGCAGTAGCCATCCTGTGTGTTTGGACTACTTACTGCTCTGTTACCCAAGTCCACGAGCCTGCCCCAGAGGCCTCTCCTATCCACGAGTCTGCCCCAGAGTCCTCT